>NC_133617.1:226005747-226128247 GCF_048593235.1 Sminthopsis crassicaudata | reverse complement strand
TAGATGAGGTGAAGTCCTTAACAAACATTTATTATGTACTTACTAGGTATATGTAAGCCATAACTCGGAGGAGCTTCCGTTTTAATTGGGGGAAGACAATACACAAAAAGAACCTGAAAGCAGGATAGGTGAGAGCATTATCCATACAGGGGCATGGTGTAAAGTCTAGTCAGTATAGAAATGAAGGAGGGCTGGTGTAGCCTTTTTTCAAAATAGAGGTTGCATGAGGAACTACCAGTGGGAGAAGGGGATTGGGGGAGCAGAGGAATATTCCAGGGTGAGAAGACCACAGGTTAAAGGGAAATTCCAAGGAAATTATGTCATGAAGGCAAAATTCAGTCAGAAGCAAAGCTAGAAGAGTTATCTTTGGAAGAGTTTTTCCTCTTTCCTAAAGACATCTCAACTACTTCACTCAGATTGATTATCACTTCTCTAGCTACCTATATATTCTCATATTTTCTCTCCCTCTTTCTGTGTGTCTCTTACAAACACACACATACACACACCTACAGGGATGTATAGATACACAAGTGCACACACATATGTGTATATCGCTGGCCTGGACTGCCCTTCCAACTTTCACATTTATTATCCCTTCATGTATGGGACAACTACACATGGATGTTCCTCCCTAACAAATTCAACATGTCCAAAATTGAGATGACAAGGTAACCAATGGATGTGAAAGGAGAAGAATGGAGAGCAGTCCATATCAAGATTTTGGAAATAGGAAATTCAATAAGTGGTGGTTACATTGACTGAAAGTATGAATTAGAAGAAGGAACAATAAGAATAAGTTTTGGGAGAGATGAGTTCAATTTCTGACATGCTGAATTTGTCTGGGAAGGGCATCTGGGTGCAGCTGCCCAAGGACAAGGAGGTAGAGCTATGGATCTGGGGTTTGAAAGGACAGCTTAGGCTACAAAAATATATATAGGAATCAGTTGTATCGAAGGGAAATCAAGCTGTGGAAATGGCTAAGATGTCTATGAGAAAAGGTGAAGAGCAGAGACTCTCCGTAGGTAATGCCCCAGTGCTATAAGATTGTATTTTCCTTTTGCTCCTGGTTTGACAGACGGCCAAATCGCTTGGTGATTACATAGGATACTGCCTGGTAGGCATGTTGGATCATCTGGATTTATAGCTGCAGCTGCTAAGTTTGCTCTCATGAAGGACACGATAACAAAGTTCCACTGATGAAGGCTGTCAGTTCATAGCCAGCTCTTCGGATGGTATATTTGATTTTTTGGTGTAGTTTCATCTGAATTTGCTGTGAACCAAACATTATCATGGCAAAACAAGATCACTCTCCAGCTAAAAATGTTCTGCCTTTCCTCAAAAATTCCTAGAACACTTGGTGACTTTTCTTAACCTACTTTTATTATGCTCATTTATGCATAGTTATCCCTTCCACACCCAGACTTTTCCCATCATGATTTTGAATATTATGGGTCAACATACAAAACTAATTGGGAAATTTTTGGGAAGTTTTGCAGAAGCTGAAGACAATATACAAAGCACAGCAGATAATAGAGAGCCTGTGACCAAATATTTAACCCCAATTTTATAGTAACGTACTATAAACCTCATAAAAGTAAAAGAAAAGAATTCCAATTTCTTCTTCTCTGGTATGAAGAGAAAGCCAACTCTGCTATGTAAAAGGGGTAACTATATGCCCTATTTCTTCCTCTTCTCTAACATCAGTAATAAACTCTTTGAGGGCAGAGACTAGTATTGATTTACTTTGTATTTCAAGGGACTAGCACAATTCCTTGCATGTAGTAGAGGCCTATTAAATGTTTGTTGTATTGACTCAAAACAAGAGAGATTGGTCTTGGAAAAGGTCACACCTGCTTTCACCTTGAATGTAGCTGTACTCCATCTATAATGGCTCTCTATTACCTCTAGGATCAAAGCAACACCTTACTATAATATGTACATATTTAATACAACAAAATATGTAAAATATATTTGATCTCATTATATTTTATTTGAGCCACTATAGATGGGTTACAACTATACATCAACTGTAGCCACTACACATCAAAGCCCTGTATAATCTAGCCCATTCCTACAGTCTGTTGTTGTTAAGATCTGATTCTTTGTGACTCCATGGACCATACTGTGCGTGGGGTTTTCCTGGCAAAGATACTGGAATGGTTTACCATTTTCTTTTTCATTGGATTAAAGCAAACAGTGGTTTGAGGGACTTGCCCAAGATCACACAGCTAATAAATGTCTGAATTCAGGTCTTCCTGACTCCAGGCTCGATGTTTTCCACTGAGTCACCCAGCTGCCTCCACCTCCCTGTATATCTAGGCTATTATATTTTTCTCCCTTCCACATGGTTTATGATCCAGTGACATTGACTTCCTGGCTGTTCCTCACACATAATATTCTCTACCACCTGTGCTAATCTTTACTTGCTGTCCTTCAGCCTCAAATATTCCTTCTCTTCATCTCCACCCCATGGCTTTTTTGGATGATTTTTCACTTGAAATCCCATTCTCTATAAGATTTCCTTGAGATATCACCCAACCCTCCCCCCTTTTGTGTCTTCTAAGATTATCTTCAATTCATATTTTATATATATATATATATATATGAAGCATCTATTATGCAAATATTTATGTACAATATATTTATAATACACACATATATGCACACATAGATATGGATAGACATATAGAGATACCTATGTAGATGGATATATCTACATAATCTTGTTTGTCCAGTTATATGCATGCTGTCTTTTCCATTAGACTGTGAACTCCTCAAGAGCAGAGATTGTTTTTTGTATCACTTTATATCCCCTGCTCTTAACACAGTAAGTGTTCAATGCTTATTGACTTGATTGGATTGGGGTTCTTGGGTTTATGACAAACTTCAGAGAAACCATTGCACATTGTGATGAACATGTAGAAGACTGGGTACTACTGCAGCTCAGGAGACCTTGGCTGAGACCTGGTGAGCTCAATGCACAGTCCAAAGGGCATATTAGCTTTCTACCTTAAAAAAAAAATCAGTTTGGCTAGAGGTTTATATTCTAACCGCATTTCCTCCTTTCTACTCCACAGACTAAGAGTCTGAGTTACATGGGGAAGACCTAGTCAGATAGTGAGACCAGATAAGGAACAAAAACATTATGGAGGTGCCAGGAAAGCCAGTGTGTTTACAAGAAAAAGGAATTTATTTTAAGATACTTTCATCATACATTAGTAAAATTGTTGATACTTTAAAGATTTTTAAGAGAAAGACGGCAAAAGAAGTATTTTAAGCAATAAATCTACTTTTGCTAATGCAAATGATAGGTTAGGTAAGCAGTAGCCACGTAATTTAAAACCTATTATAATGGTTTGTATTTTCCTAACTGAACCTGAAAATATGAAGCATCTATTATGCAAATATTATACCCTTAAATTAATCACCATTTTTAGTTGATGAGCCTGACCCACAGTTTACATAACCCCCTCTACTGCCAATACCCATTAGTAATCAGAAAGGTTTGAAACTACAAATGAACCTGTCAATCACCTTGCCTCTCTATAAAGCACTCTGGGTACAGCATGGGCCAAGATGTCTCAGGAATATTTACTAATGCTCCCTGTCTATGCAGATAACAAGACAGCAAAATTGCTGGCTGTACCCGAATTCTCATGCTTCAGTTGCAGGCAGCAGGAGCAAATTCATCTTTAAATGCTGATTTGTCCAACATTGACCTTTTTAGTATGTAAATAGGTTATCTCTCTCAGTGTAGTTCAACTAACAGAATGTAAGAGGCTGCGGGTTCTGAAGGAAAACTTCTTATTTCCTTCCCAGAGCCAGGATGTTTACAAATGTGAGTACTCATTAGGGAAATTGCCAGGTTAGGCTATGAGTATGTATAAAACACTCACTCCCACCCTACCCCATGGTCAACTTGCAGAAGAGTGGGTGGTCAGGAGCAGACAGGAGCCATATACTGTGAGAGATTAAGCCTGGGATAAAGTCAAGCTTTTTTTTTTTTTTTTTTTTTTACTCTGGCAAAACCCAAACCAACCAAATCAAAATAGTTTGTCAATCAATTGCCTGTTCATGCTTAAATAACGGGTGCTTTAAAAAGGAAATACATTTTTTTTTTAATATCTCCAACTCCTCTAGGTACATATTGACCATGTTAAGGTTCAAACTTCTTAGGAATTTTGGAATCCTAGATAACTGGATCTAAGCTCGTACAGGTATAAGTTATTCAGAATCCATTTTTATGGGATTATGTAGAAGAGGGGTCACCAGCATCTAGCCTGGCAGCTACCTGCATTTCAGTAATAGCCAAGTGGCCAGACCTTGCCAAATTATCTTTAAATTCAGAAGAGTTATGAATATAGGGAAGGTTGAAGGTGAAAGTTAAAATGTATTAAAACAAAATGAAAGAAAACACTGTGTTCCCAAGTGAACAGCTCTTCCATGCCATGGCTTTTTTTGTTTTGTTTTGTTTTGATAGCCAATGTCTTGCTTTGGGTTATGTAGCATATATTCAGAAATATAAACTTCCAAATGGATAGAATTAGGTATTTTCACCATATATGGCAAATTAATCTGGTTACCCATGATTTGAGGATAGGCACAAACTAATCCTGGGGGTAAAAAGGCCCTTTTCATAGTTTTCAGTTCTTGCCTCATTCTATGATTTGTTTTTGTTTTTGGCTGCATTCATATTATTTATACCATCCTAGTGTGTAGATCAAAAGGACAATTTTGTATAAAAGAGAAAATTCCCTATTCAATCAAACTATTTGTTAAATCCTCTAGATTTCTCAAACACTGAAAAAGGCTTCCTAATCATATGGGAGTACACAAGGTCTAGGGTGAATATTCTTTTTGCTATAGAAACACTAAAGTGATTAGTGAGGGGAAAGTAACACTAATAAAAGAAAAGAGATTTTATTTGTCCAACTAAAAAGCCATGCCCTGACCTGGGGGAGAGAAGGAGGGAAGAGGCCAAAATAAATTTTATCTTATAACAGAACAACACCCTATATAAGCGGAATCACTTTTAATGTCAAAGACTGAAAGCTTGAAAGTTGTACTTTATGTACACGTGACTTGTTTACAGAGCCTAGGTATATTTTATAGAAATACACTTTCACAGATTTAGAAGTGGAAGGGATGTTAGGGAACAACTATTATGATTCTTCCATTTACATATAAAGAAACTGAGATCCAGCCTTACCACACATAACCAAGGTGAGAGGAATACACTTTTTCTTATTGTGTTTCGTCTTTCTTAGAGAAGGACTTATAGAGTCTGTCATGGACTCCAGTTGCTGATATTCCCTTTCAAGCATGGTCTAGTCAAACAGGCTTTTGGTTGTCCTTTCTACATGACCCTTCATTTCTTGTCTCACTTTCTGTGCCTGGGATCCCTTTCATTACCTCCTCCCCACTTGAAATCTTAGTTTGTTTTAAGACACACTTCATGAGCCATTTCTTTCATGAAGTATTTCTTTAATCTCCCTATTAATTTCCTTATTCCTTCAAATCGCCCTCTATATTTATTTTCCATATACCTTGCATCTACCTGTATATATGGTCCTGCCGTAGTTCCCCCCAACCTTCCACTTCCCAGCCCAAAAGGATGTAATCTTCCTGAGGCTATTTAGCTTTTGCTTTTGGATTTTTAGGGCTCAGCATTGCCTGGCACATTGTTTGTTGATTAATTGGCTGACTGATTCGATAATTCACAGTGAGATCTGGGAAACTTGACTTCCAAATTTGTTTTCTTTTCCTTAACTGGACACTTTCTTTAGAAGGATGCACACATATCATGCTCTAAAATCAGTTCCCAAGACAAGAGAAGCAATTTATAAGCCTCTCAATTGGATTGTAAAACCCAATTTTATTTTACATGGAGCACTTATCTAGCATGATAAAAACAATATTGATAATATTAATAATATTAAAGTTTGTAAAGCATTTTAACATGTGATTTCATTTTTTAAAATCATAACAATTCTCTGGTAATTATTATACTCATTTTGCAAATGTGGAAATTAAAGATCAATGTTTGCACATGGTCATCCAACACATAAAAGGGTCGATCCAAGAAGTTGGACCTGGAGTCAGAAAGACATTTTTTCCCACACTTAATAGTATTTTATTTTTTCCAATGTTAATAATATTAAAGTTTGTAAAACACTTTAACATATGTGATTTCATTTTTTAAAATCACAACAATTCTCTGGGTATTATTATTCTCATTTTGCAAATGGGGAAATTAAAGTTTGTTGTTTGTGTATGGTCATCCAACACATAACATGATGATTCAAAGTATAAAGAGTTTGGGTCTGGAGTCAAGAAGATTCCGGTCAGGAAGATTCCCCCCCCCCCCATTTAATAGTATTTTTATTTTTTTTTCCAATTACATGTATAGATAATTTTCAACATTTTTCTTTTTCCCTGAGGCTGGGGTTAAGTGACTTGCCCAGGGTCACACAGCTAGGAAGTGTTAAGTGTCTGAGATCAGATTTGGACTCAGGTCCTGCTGAATTCAAGGCTGGTGCTCTATCCACTGCGCCACCTAGCTGCCCCTGTTTTCAACATTTTTAAGATTTTAATTTTCATCTTTTCTCCCTCTCTCCTTTTTTCTTCTCTCCAAGATATTAAGCCATCTGATATAAGTTATACATGTATAATCATATTAAACATATTTCCACATTACTCATGTTGTGAAAGAATAATGCAAACAAAAGGGAAAAACCACAAGAAAGAAAAAACAAAAAACCAAAAATAGTATGCTTCAAACTTAGATTTCATAGTTCTTTCTCTGGATATGGACAGCATATCAAGTTAAGTCTTCAGGAAGACATTTTAGCATGAGTTAAAATTTGTCTTCAGGTCTGCTTCAGTTTATTTGTACATAAAAGGGGGATAATAATACAACCTATCTTCCAAGGTTGTGATAACAATCAAATGAGATAAAATTTGTAAAGTATTTTGCAAATCTTAAAAGTACTATTTGAATGTTAGTTATTGTGAAGACCATGTGTAAGGAGTCAATGATTACAGGTAATAGGTGGATCCTGCACTTGTGTCTCTCTACCAAGGCCAGCCTGCTTTCCACTACACCATAAATACTAAGCATGTATTAGAATCTCAGTATAGATTCCACTGATGGATTGGTAACAGAAACTGACCTGTGGAAAACTGAGCTTAAAAAGGCCCAGGTCTCCCACTGCATCTCTGTCTGGCCCCTGCATCCGGATGGCTTTGGAGAGGAAGGTAAGGCAGGTGAGCTTGCCCACCCACTTGCATGTCTCCTCCCTGATGGCCTGATCCTCCTGGAGAACCCAGAAACAATAACAAAAACAACAGAAACAAAGACGTCCATAGCCATTGGGCTGTGGCTAGTGATATTGTTGCCCAGTTTCACAAAACGAGAGGCTTGGATGGAAGCACATTAGAGCATGAAAGAAAAGTGCCATGTTAGAAATCATTTCAGCCTTGTAATGAGAGGGATAACTTTATTGAGAGCACAATTAGGTACTTGAACCATGAGGTTAAAGACCCTTCAGAAAACAGCCGAGAACAATTTAGTACTTTAGAAATATCTCTCCTTTTGAGAGGGCTAATTGCTTTAATTTACAAAAATGTTCTGTGTATAAGGGAGAGAAATCATGAAATATGTATTTAAAGCATATTTTGCTTCTTCTGCCAACATGTAAGATGACAAATAATAAAGATATATTTGCTTCTACAGATGTGTTCTTCATGTTTTCTCCTCCTCCAAAAGCCAGACACAGAGTTACACTGAATCAGCCAAATACCATTTGAGAATTCTTCCCCTTCCCCCATTTCTCCAACACTAGGGATTTCTTCATAGGCATCTTGCCTCTGTTTATTGTAATTAAATTTTTAATGATTTCTGTCAAGGTGCCCAGAGGCTTCCAGGCAGGGGGGACCTATCATCAAGTTTCTGTTGCCAGCATGGATAAGCCTTTGCAAAAATACATCACCTCAGAACTTGGGACAAAATTGCAAAGGGGACTCTGGCATGGTGAGACCACAAAAAACATTGGTCATACGCCTGACATCTCTAAAGAGGCATTCAAAAATATTGTGGAGTTTGGGGAAAAGTTGTCTTGAAACATTTTAATGTCATTACCTTTCTTGCTGAGCCAATTACATGTTGAAATCTGCCGTTGGGTCCCTGATGAGAGGGAGAAATAATTAATCAAGCTTCAATTGCAAGTGAGGTTACAAAGGTCCAAAGGCAAAAAGTTGGCTCTCTTTAATGGTGAAAATAATATAATCTAGCTAAAGGGGTCTCTTCACAATTGTAATTCAAAATTGTCCCCCAAAATTATCAAATGGAGCAGGGGAATAAGTAAACCAACCAACCCTAAATCCTTTTTTTGGGGGGGGTTCCTCTATTGCCAGTTTTATTGTAAAGAATCAGGGTTAAGTGACTTGCAGAAAGCCATACAGCTAGGATGTGTTAAGTGTCTGAGGTTGGATTTGAATTTAGGTCCTCCTGGCTCCAGGGCTAGTGCTCTATCCACTGTGCCATCTAGCTGCCACTACAGATTAAAAAAAAAAAAAGACTTCTAATTGCACATGTTTAATATATATTGAAAGGAGGAAAGGAAGGAGAAAAAAATTTGCAACACAAGATTTTGCAAGGGTGAATGTTAAAAAGTATGCATATATTTTGAAAATAAAAAGCCAAAAGTAAAATGAAAATGAAAAAATGACTTCTGAGGCACCCTTGAAATTATATGGATGGTATATCAAGAGCTTCATGAATTTTTAATCCCATCAAAGACCAGATACATTCTGCAACACAAATAATATTTTTTATGTTGCCTCCTTTCTCTTCTCTATAAAAGAGGAATTCATAAAAATGATAGCATCTCTCTCATGTGACCCTAATCCTTCTCTCCATTACTTTAGTCAGTTCCTTTTTACCTCTTTCTTAAAAATATTGCAACAGGTCTGTTAATTGTTCTTTCTGTCTAAAATCTCTCCCTGCCTATTCTACCATCTGTACAGTTCCAAAAGCATTTTCCTTACATTTCAATCCAACCATCTCACTAACCTAGTCACTCAAGCTCTAATGATTCCTCATTGTCCTTAGGATAAAACAGAAACTTCCCCATTTAATTAACCCACCTTTCTAGCATTATTGGACATTATTCTTCACCAGCAGACTGCTGTCCAGCCAAATTGGCCTTCTCTGTTTCAAAAACATACACGCACAAAATCTTTATTTCTGATTTTTGTACCAACTGGAAATGTGCTTCCTCCTCACCTTTGCCTCATAGACCCCCTCTTCTTCCTTCAAGATGCAGTTCAAGCATCCCTCTTTACCTGAAGCCTTTCCTGACAACTCCCACTACCCTAGTGCTGGTGCCCTCCTGTTAAGAATACCTTAAACTTAAAAACTTTACATCTGTTTCATATTTGTCTATATACTTCTCTCTTCTATTAGAAAGCAATCTTGTGACTAAGGATTGTTTCTATTTTTGCACTAATATTCCCAACACTCAATAAAGTGCCAGGCACACAGCAAGCACTTAATTAATGCTTACTGATTGACTATTATTCATAAGGTTGTAGATTTAGAACTGGAAAAGATCCTAAACTTGAATTATTTTAATCTTTGATGGAAAATCACAATGATAAACTTTGTCTCTGCCCATTTGGGGCTAGCCGTGCTACCAACATGATTTCCATGTTTTCTAATTAAATTCAATTTTTTTGGCCTCTTTCAATTCTTCCTAGTGCCCACCACTCTTCTGGTTCTTCTTTCATGCTTCCGTTCAAACAAAGAAGAAATAAGAGGCACAAGGGAGCTATCCAGTATGTTGGAGAATCTTTGTCTGCTTTTCTTTATGAGCCTTTTTTTCCTCAGCTTAGAAATCCGAGCTCCTCCAGAGCAATAATTTATTTTTCTATGTTGAGTGCTCGGCACATCACGGACACTTCCTAAATGCCAAGTAATACCATTACCAAAATACAGTGCACCATTTGTTTGCTATGCTCACCCAGCATCTATTTTCTCACATTTATTTTGCATTCATACATTTATATCTGCCGAGTGCTTTATAATCATAGCTATTAGTCATTCCTCACAACAAGCCTTTCTCCTCTCAGTCCCTTTTATTCAAATGCGGGAAATGAAAACAGGAGATTTGTCCAAGTCTATCCGGTGAACCAGTACAAGGAGAAGAAAGAGAAGGGAAGAATTCTGGTTTGTTGGTTGATTGCTTGGCTCACTGCCTCTGACTTAAGTTCTGTGTTCCTTTATGCAGAAAGAAGCCAGGTAACTGAGTGAGCAGTAGCAGCATTCTGGTACAGCTACCCTCCCTAGAAGTGCCAGGAGACCTGGCAGGGAGGAAAACTTGCTGTTATTATTTTTGGGAAAGATATTCATGTAATAGCTCTTGTTTTCTAAATGCTGTTCCCCTTGGGAAGAAGCCCAATGCCCACTCCATTTTAAATGGCAAATAAGCCATGAGCCTGCAGTGAGCAAACTAGAATCAGAGCTAGTGTAAGAATGCAGGGCATGGCAAAGTTAGAAGAGACTGATTCGTTTTTTATTTTGTTTATTATTTTTTTTAGTGGCTGGAATGTATTGTTGTTGTTCAGTCATTTCATGACCCCATTTGGGCAAATATACTAGACTGGTTTGCCATTCCCTTCTCCATTTTATTGATAAGGAAACTGAGGCAAAGTCAAATGACTTGCCCAATATCACACAGCTAGTGTCTGAGATCACGTTTGAACACAGGGCCTCCTGATTCCAGAGGCGACTCTATATAATGTTTGTGTGTGTGTTTATTTTTGAGTAGAGATACTGGAGTGTTTTGCCATTTCCTTCTCTAGCTCATTTTATAGGTGAGGAAACTGAAGCAAACAAGGTTAAGAGACTTGCCTAGAATCACGCAGCTAATAAATGTCTGAAACATTTTTTCCTGACTCTAGATCCAGCACTCTATCCACTGAGCCACCTGGGTACACCTAGTAAATTTGTAACAGTGGATTCAAACAACACAAGTAGTCACTGTTGTCAAGCTTCACGTCCCAGGCACTAGACCAAGAACTTGCCAAATATTGCTTCATTCACAGAGGTGAGTGCTATTATCTCTGTTCTATAATTGGGGAAATTACAAAGGGGCTTAAGTAACACCGAGTAAGTGTGAGATCAGAACTGAACTCAGATTTTTTATGACCCTTCGCTCCATCCTAGGGGCCTCCAGGAATGCTATGGCTTTAGAAGTCTGGTGAAAATTTAAAGGCTGTAGCTGATAGGGAAAAGCAAGACCAGATGGTAATTATTTATCTGACTGATCTTTTCTCTCTCCTTCATCAAGCCTTCTATACATGGGTTTACCCCAGAATTCTCTGGTCCTTTCTGTTCCTACACACTTTTTGGCTGCTACAGATTTAACTCTCAACCTGAGGCAGATAACTTCATGACAATGTATTTTATATTTACTCATTTGTGAGTTCCCTCATCAATGAGGGCAGACCCTATTTGAAGAGGGAGTGAAATCCCAGGCACATCCCCCATCCCTTATCTCTTATGCTAGCTCAGTTTTTGGTACATATTGAAAGGTTCTTGTTTATCCTTCATTCTAGAAGAGAACCATGACATCAGGAGGGGATTCAGTGACATGCAAGTAAATTGGATTTAAGTGAGGGAGGGCTGGGAAAGCTTTACTTCCCCGCCCCACCTCTCCAGAGTCATGGAGGTCCAATGTCCAATAGATCAGGACGATTGGAGATGGCCCTGGATGCAGTGGGAGACCTGGGCCTTTTCTAAGCTAAGGTCTTTAACAGGCCTCTTGCACCAATTCAGAAATTAAGACTAGATAGCAATTGAGGCAAAGAATCTCCTCATTCACCTAGTTAGGAAAAAAAAAATCAAATCAATAAATAAATCTGGGAGGGTAAGACCCAAAATGTAAGGTCCTGGGGGACCTTTGTCTGTGTTCCTCATGCCAATAACTGCTCACTGAATAAAACTGGATTCAGTGTTCTAATGTTCTGGCTTTTCATGACATCATGAATCAGGCAGTGCAAAGTTTGTGCATATTTTTGAATTTCTAAGATCCCTAATAACATAGCAGACACCACTTAGAATCAGAACTCCTCTCTGCAAGTTACCTCTCCTGAACCTACTTAATTCATGAATTGCTAACACAGCTTGATGAGTGGTTGTGGTAACACTAACTGGAGCAAATGACTTAGTCACAAGAATACTACTTCACTTTTAGGATCCCATATAAACTCCTGCTTAGCATTTTAAAGCTCTTTATAACTTGGGCCCAAATTATGTTTCCAGTCTCTAAAGTTTTGACAAATTGGCCTTTTATTGCACCTTCTATATCTCCTATCTCTGCATGAAGGCTCAGGCCATTGTCCCAAAGCCTTAAATCCCTCCAACGTCACCTCCACTTTCCTTCCCCAAATCCCTCGCTTTCTTCAAGTCCGCTCATACACCACCTTCTATATGAAGTATTTTCTGATTCCTACCCACCGGCTACTAGTGCCCTGTCCCAACAGAATGCAAGGCCCTTGAGGGGAGGGACTGTATTTCTGTTTGTGCTTCCCGTAGGCACACAGTAAATAAATACTGATTGCATTAGGTTGGCAAAAGCAGCAAGTCTCTATTGGGAGCTCTGTGATGTTGTAATAGCACTCTTCACTGGAAGAGATATGCGGTTGTTTTTGAACCTGAGAGTATCTATTTGAGATTCAGACAGTCCTCATTAGAACTAGGCAACAAGCAACAATCTACTCTAAATCAGTTATCAGCCTCCCAAGCACAGACTTGTGCACAACATACTCTCGGTTCCCTAAAGAAGAATTGCCTTGCACTATAAGATCTGTGCCACACAGTAGGGGATGTCATTAATTACCCTTTTTTTGATTGAATACTGCAACAGTCACTCAGCATGTCTCTCTCATGCTCTGCAAGGCTATTTCCTTTCATTTGCAAAGGTGACACTATAATTTAATGAATACTCACATCAACTTGACTAGACTGAGCAAGAGAGTCCCTCTTCACAAAGATGTTTTTCTTCCAATGAATGATCACTAGTTTTTCAGGAGGCAAATTGAAACTTTAGAGGAGAACAGAAGGAAAACAGAAAGCAGGAACATCTGTGGCTCTGTATGAACCAGCAAGCCCCTGAACTTTGGAAGTGCCCTCTTACATCCCCTGCAAATCAAGCTGGGGCAAAGGGTGAGCACGGGAAACATTTCTCTTTTGCCAAAAACACATGAGCTTTACGAGTCCAGAGTTGCGATCTGTGACTGGTGTGATTCAATCTAGGATTTTCTCATTCTGTAAAGCTTATACACAGTCTACATTTATTTTCCTTGAGTCCTCAGCAGCTAAACCAGAGCTTGGCTAGGAGTTAAGCATTTAATAAATATTTAATTGCTTGATCACCACAACATAGTGTTTTCCCTTTTTTTGCTGTTGTTTGCTTTGTCTTCTTTCTCATTTCCCCTTTTTGATCTGTTTTTCTTGTGCAGCATGATAATTGTGGAAATATGAAGAGAAGAACTGTACATATTTAACATATATTGGATTACTTGCAGTCTAGGGGAGGGGATGGAGGGAAGGGAGGGAGAAAAATAATTGAAAGCACAAGATTTTGCAAGGGTGAATGGTGAAAAGTACTCTTACATATGTTTTGAAAATAAAAAGGTTTATAAAAATTGATTGATCACACCATTATTTAAACAAATTAAGTCACAATAAATAACCTGTCAGACTTAGATGGGATAGTTGAAATGAAAATGGATGTAAGCCTCATTGTTAAACTGACAGATTAATAATAGTTAATAACAGGTAGCGTTTCAAAGTTTGCAAAGCACTTTACATGTCATTTCATCTCACATGATGAAAACACTGGCTCTAATACATTCAATTCTCAGATCTACTTGTCCAGCCCTAAGTTGACCTCCAGTCTAATATCTCCAACTATCTAACAGATATTTTAAAACAGATGTCTTTTTTTTCTTGCTAAGTAATTTTTCAGTGTCCCACACCCTATGATTTTTTGGGCAGAGATACTGGAATGGTTTGCAATTTCCTTCTCTAGCTCATTTTACAGATTTTTACAGATGAGGAAACTGAGGTAAAAGGGTCAAGTGACTTGCCTATGGTCACCCAGCTAGTAACTATCTGGGAGTGGATTTTAATTCATCAAAATAAATGCACAAACTGAATTCATTATTTCCTATCCCTCTAATCCTTCCATCTTCCTAACTTTCTTATTACTATTAAGGACAGCACAACCCTTCCAATTCCCCATGTTTAGAATCTAACCATCATCCTCAATTCCTCACTTTCTCTCATCCCCATATCCAATCAATTTTCAAGTTCTGTGGTTTCTACATTTTTTACATTTTATTTATTTCTCTGGTTATGCACGTACATTAATTTAAAAAAATACACATTTCTTTATGAATCATGTTGGGAGAGAAAAATCAGAACAAAAGGGAAAAACCATGAGAGGAAAAAAAAAAGAAAAGAAAAAGGGGAAAAAAAGCAAACAGTTTCTACAATCTTATCTTTTGAATACTTCCTTCCCATCTAATACTATCACTATACTGGTGCAGGACCTCATTACCTCACTCCTGGATTATTATAACTATCTGCGGGTTGGTTTCCTGACCTCATCTCTCTCCAGTTCCCATTACCTATCTCTATCTCTATCTATCTATCTATCTATCTATCTATCTATCTATCTATATTTATATAAATATTCCTCTGTGTGATTTTTAAAGCTTCATAATCTGGATGCTACCTACATGTAGTAGGTGTTTAATAGACAAAAGCAATCAGAAATAAGTGCTAGGGACACAAAAAGAGGCAAAGACAGTCCCTGCTCTCAAAGAGCTTACAAAGGCAGAATGGGAAATTTGGGAATAAAGATGGATTCTTCATTAGGAAAACAATTACAATCTAACAAAGGCAGAATGGGAAATTTGGGGGTAGATATGATGGATTCTTACTAGGAAAAGCTTACAATCTAATAGAGGCAGAATAGAAAATTTGGGAGTAAAGATGGATTCTTCAGTAGGAAAATAATTACAATCTAACAGGCAGAATGGGAAATTTTGGGGTAGAGATAGATGGATTCTCAGTAGGAAAAACTTAAAATCGAACAGAGCAGAATGGGAAATTTTGAGCGAAAATATAGATGGATTCTCAGTAGGAAAAGAGGCTTGTACATTCTACTAAAAGGGGATTGATGGGGCCAAACCATCTTGTGGATAGTACATTTTTTCACTGATTTCCAAAAGAGCAATAATCAAGGAATATAGCAGACCACGAAGCAAAGAATGAGAAGATTAGATAGGTAATAAACTTGAATCTCAGGACCTTTTGTTTGTGGTATTCTACCTGAAGTCTATATATACTTGATTTTAAAACAAAACCAAACAAAGCAACTCAAAGCTGTGGAAATAACAGCACCAGCTACAAACCCTGGCACCCCTCCTGGCAGGCGGTAGAAGGCATCTGCATTCATAGAGTACCCAGTGCCAAGCTCAGCATCTGTGCTGCTTCTGGTGGCCCAGCTCTTCAGCTGATGAGGATGTGTACAAACGTTGATCTCTGGCATGAAAATCTGCCTCTTTCCTTGGCAAAGAGAGACTGCACATAAGTTAACCTTGCAGAGGTGCTGATATTTCCACTGATATAAATTAAAAAACAGCTAGAGTTTTCGGGGCCTCCAAGAAACCAAACATCCTGAGCATTTTCTTTCAATGTCTCAGAAATCACTGGCTTTTGTCTCCAGGATGATCTGGTTATATTACATTATCCTGAATTGTTTCTTTGTTATTATTGTTTTGTTTTAAAGTGGATTTCAGTAAAAGAGAAAAATCTTAGAATCAAGAATATTGCAAAGTCTCCTGGAAAGGTTTGTCTTTGGTTATCCATTCCTTAATGATGCTGACCTGGGCAGAACTAGATGAAGCATTTCCTTATTTCTGAAACAAGTCCGTGAGAGGTGATGTTCCTTTATTATTTCTCTGGCAGTTCTTCCTCTAGAATCTGAAAACATACAGGTTGACTTCTGTATAAAGCTGTATTGTTATTTCTAGTTTGGGGGCAAATTCAATCACAAAATCAGCAAAAGAAAGTTCCCTTCCTAGAAATTATACAAACTTTAACTACTTTTCCTGCTTTTCAATTAAGAAAGGAAAAAAAAAACCTACAAAGCCTCACTGTTTAAAAGAGTTTAAACTTCTTATTGGCACTTCTACCCTAAATCAAAAATAGTGGAACAAACTACATTGCCAGGTATCTCATCTGTTCAGGGATCCGTTTCCAGACATTACCCGCCCAGGCCAAGTTTCATTCTTTACTTAGTGGTCTTGCCGATTTCCATTTTTTTTTTTTTTTTGGAAACCAGTAAAAAATATGTGCCATCCACAGGATGTTTGGGCTTCAATGACTCCTCTATTCAGTCATCGGTAAGTTATTTCCCTTGGTTTCATATGTTTGTTAATGAGAGAGAACTTGGTGGGCTGTGCCCATTGCAAATTATGAAAGAAGAGAACTGAAAGAAAAAGTTGGTAAAAAGTTTTTTCCCTCTGATTAAATTTCTCGAATGAAAAATAAATGCTCTATAGAATTTGCTCTTAAATTAAAATAAAATATTCATGTACCAACAAATTTCCCTCTGAGACTCATCTCATAAACAAACAACATTGACCTATATAAAAGCTAAGATGCCCAACTCCATTTAAAAGAGATAGACTACCTATGTGCATAGGCAATATGCATTTAATCTACTCTAATTCATGAATGAGGGGAACTAAGTGCGGTGGATAGAATGCCAGGCCTAGAGCCAGGAACAATTGGTCTCAAATGCAATCTCAGATACTTGCAGCGTGACCTTGGACAAGTCACCCTGTATACCTCAACTTCTTCATCTGTAAAATGAGCTGGGAAAGATAACAGCAATACGTTTGTCAAGAAAATGCTAAATGAAATAAAGCTTGGACATGATTGAAAACAAATGAACAACAATTCATCAACATTTGAGAAGATAGAGGCATTGTACTGTTTGTTTTTATAGGAGAAAATTTTGAATTGAAAGAGTTTTGGAAGCAGATATTATCTATACAAACATATATACATATATAAATATTTAGCAAACACATAAAGAACCATGTCAGTCTATTTACCTTCATTCATTCATTTATTTATCTATTCATTCATTTATTCATTGATTCATTTGCTTTTTCATTCATTCACTCATTTATAAGAAGAATTCTTGGCAGGCAGAAACTAAAATAAGTTCTGAGTACAACTTACCAACTTTGATTCTGCCTAGGTCATGTACATTTTTGTATGTGTGTGCATGCATCCTACATAAACTACCTTACCCTTTTCATAATTTTTTTCCTGACAAGTTTCTCGATAGATTGCCTCCAGCACCAAAATGTGTTCAATTAACCTGGTTAAATTCCCGACAACTTACAGAGCTGATTATTTTATTTTAGGTCTGCTGAACAGCTGATATGGGCAGAAGCTCTTTGGGGGAATAATTTTTGATTTCTTATTGATAAATGAATTAGCCTGAAGTAGAACATGGGCTATATAGTATTTTTTTCTTAAAATTTCTGTCAAAGAATGGTGCTAGAAAAGTTTCTCTGATAAGGCTTCATTTCTCAAACATAGAGGGAACTGAGACAAATTTATAAAAAATAAAGGCCATGTCCCAATTGATAAATGATCAAAAGATATGATCTGTGCCCAAAGGGCTATACATTTATGCACTTCCTTTGACTGGGCAACACTACTACTAAGCATGAATAACAAAAGAGATTTAAAACAAAAAGGAAAATGACTTATGTGAACAAAAAAAATATTCATAGTAGCTTTATTTTCTGGGCAAAAAAAAAAAAAAAGGAAATTGAGGGGATTCTCAACAATTGGGGAATGGTTCAATAATGTGTGGTATGTGCTTGTGATGGAATATTATTGTTCTATGTGAAATGATGAGCAGAATACTCTCAGGGAAAAAAAAAACCTAGAAAGTCCTTCATGAACTCAAAGTGAAATGTACCGTATACAAAGTAAAAGCAAAGTTCTGGGATGACTAGCTGTAAATGTCTTTGCTATTTTCAGCAGTACAATGATCCACAACTATTCTGAAGGTCTTATGATGAAAGATCCTATCCATATCTAGAGAAGGAATTGATAGTATCTGAATACAGATTTATGCATTTTTTCTTTCCCCCTCTATCTCTCTTAAAAAATATTTTTCTTGAGGGTTTTTATTTATATTAAGGTAGGAGATCTATGTTTTTTACAACATGATTTCTATAGAAATGTTTTGCATAACTTCACATGTGGTTTTTAAATTGTGGATGGGGATAGGAAAGAACACCTAGAACTCAAAAACATGTAAAAAAATGCTTTCAATATAACTGGGGGAAATATTAAATAAATAAATCAAACACAAAAAATGGTTTGAGAGGAAATAACACAGTGCTAGGAGATGGAAGTGGAAATAGGGCTTTTAAAAGAATAAACTGATATTTCCTGAAATCAGATCACAGCATACTATTTTTCACTTTCTTTCCTTCTTTTTCAAAGTTCAAGTTTTATTGTATAAAATGACTAATATGAAAATATTTTATATGATTGCACATATAAATGCAATCTGATTTCTTACTGTTCCAAGGAGGAAAGGAGAGAGGGATAGAATTTGGAACTCAAAACTTTTAAAAAAAAATGTTTTAACATGTAATTGGGGGGAAATAAATTGTTCTATATTTTAAAAATATACAACTTTTTAAAAAGTATAATCAATGGATTGTGAAATGTTAGAAGAAACTTGACTACAACAACCCTATGAAGTACAAGAAACACAATCAAAGAAACAGCTACTGTCTTTGATACTGATGTTCAAGAGGTGGATGTGTGGGTATGAAGAAATAAATGGGATTATTGATCTAGAAACCCATTACTGGCTATCGAATCATGCAAACCAATCAATGAAAGACAAAGGATTTGGTGTCTGTAGATTTCAGGACATCATTAGCTGAATACCATGTTTTTAACCTTCAAGCAATAGTTCAAACCCAACCTATGGGAATTATAAGTAACTGCCAAAGACATCTGAGAAAAAGGAAATGATGGCATTCATCCATTTCTTAATAGATATCTGCTTAGGTTTCCTGGAACAGAGGTCAGAATTCAAATGGAATGCAGTTTCAATGTCCTTATAACCAGACAGTAATGAAATAAAGGGAAAAGACAAATCTTGAAATCAGAAGAGACCCTTTAAAAAACATAAAGGTCTTCCAAGTACTCCGTGAAGTGGAATTCTTTCAGAACTTCCACTTGAGAAAGAGAAACAAACCATTGCTAGAGTAAATGAGAGCTGCTATAGGAAGCACCGCTTAAACTGTCTGACAAAATAATGTATTTTATTAGAGCTGGTAATTCCTTGGAAGGACCTATTCTCACCTAAGGGCAGCAGGCCTAGAGTCAGTAAGACCAGAATTCAAATCTACCCTCAGATACTTATTAGCTGTATGACCCTGGACCAGTCACTTCACCCTGTTTGCCTCAGTTTCCTCATCTGTAAAATGAGTTGAAGAAGGAAATGGCAAACCACTCCAGTATCTTTGCCAAGAAACTTCCAAATGAAGTCACAAAGAATTAAACAGGACTGAACAACAACAAACATTTTTGACTAAGGGGCATTTTTGAAGTGATGCAACTAGAATAGGTTTATATTTTAAATTTTAAATTATTAAGTCAGAAGAAAATTAGATAATTCAAGATCTAAACATTTTTATTTCAATGTTTTGTTAATAGTAATGCTAGTGTGCATGCATGCATGTATATGTGATAGAGGAAGAGGATAAAATAGATGTCAGAAAAAAATTAAAAGAAGCTGTTCTTAGAGACTTTAATTCAGATTAAATATTACCACAAACTTTAAAAAATCTTATTTCTTGTAATGCCTATAGTTTGGAATCTTTTCAAAGTGTTATGTTTTTTGAACAAGTAATTTAAAAGAAAAGACATTTGTTTAGCTAAAAAAAAAATCAGAAATAGCATGTTATTTAAGCCAACTGATAACTCTAATCTCAAAAGATCTGAGTCTCTAGAGAGAAACAAAACAGAAACTATTAATTCCCCCCCCCCCCAAATGATCCCATTTTCTTTGAATACAGGTTAATAGGGTCAAAAATCTAAAATTAAAGGGATGTCAGGAGTGAATGGGACCAGGCCGAGATTTCTCAAAAAGTCTGAGAGTAGGTCAGACCTTAGGCCTAAGTCCCATGATCCCTATTCCCACAGCAGGAATAGGCCTTGGGCCTTAGGTTGTAGGGAGTCACATGATCTCTGGGCCTAGAGGTCTCTAAAAGGTTTAAGATCTTAGATCAGCTACAGAAAGTGATCCATAGGAAGCAGACATTAGTGACCATTGGTCAAGAATGGTTCCTTCCTTTTAGTCTATCCAATGAAAAGGCTTGGGTCTTTTGATATTTAAGCCATTTACTACTTCCTGTTGGGCAGGCCCAGGAGCACATGGTGGGAGCTGAGATGCTCCCCAGGTGTGCTGGGCCTCTCCCTGCAGGGACTCAATAAATGCTTTCTCTTTGTACCTGAAGATGTCTCTGATAGGTTAATTGGGAAAGGGGTCTATCACCCGTCCCACACAGCAGCCTCTGACCTAACACTTTAATTTTTACCTATGAAGAAACTAGGCCCATGAAGGTTAAATGATTTACCCCAGATCACACAGGTAGCAGTCACCACAGGTGGGATATGAACCCATAAACTCTGGGCTCGGAACCAGCCTGCCTTATCCTTCTTTCTTCAGCTCAACATCTTCATGCTAGGAGCTTCTTTGCCTTAGTTGCCCAAAGTGCCTTCTCTGAGTAGAACATTATTTTTTTAAGTCATGACACCCAACTATTGAAAATGCCATGGAAATGTATCAGGCTGCATTGTTAGAATGCTTTAGAGCACCCAAAGATAAAGGATTTCAATTCAGTATTTCCAAGATTAAATCCTTTTCCACAATCCCATCACAAAGACTAACTGTGCTTTTTATAGGATTTGCCTCCCTTTCTCTCTTCATTGCAGAGACAGAGGGCCTATGGGTATGGAATGCAGCAATGATTAATATAATGGTTGGATTTGCTGTGCTATCCTTTCTCTTTCCCACATTTTTTTTTTAAGACAAAAATTTTAGACAAAGGATTTATTAAGAAATGAATGTGATCTGGGGAGCTATTTGAAACTATGCTTAAAGGATTACAAAACTGCATATCTCTGGGGCTAGCAGTGTCACTAGTGGATCTGTATCCCAAAGAGATCATAAAAGAAGGAAAAGAACCCACAAGTGAAAAATGTTTGTGGCAGCCCTTTTTATAGTGGCCAGAAACTGGAAACTGAGTGGATGCCCATCAGTTGGGGAATGGTTGAATAAGTTATGGTATATGAAGATAATGGAATATTATTGTTCTATAAGAAATAATGATTTTGTGAATTGATGCTGCCGAGTAAAATGAGCAGAACCAAAAGAACATTGTACACAATAACAAGAATATTATGTGATGATCAACTGTGTTGCACTTAGGCAATTCCAACAGACTTGGGATAGAATATGCCATCCTTGTCTATTGAGAGAATTACAGAGACTGAATGTGGATTGAAACATAGCATTTTCATCCTTTTTTCCTCTTGTTTGCTTTTTTCTTTATTTTTCATGAATTTTTCCCTTTTGATCTCATTTTTTGTACAACATAACAAACATGGAAATATGTTTAAAAGAATTGCACATATTTAAGCTATATTAGACTGCTTACTGCCTTGGGGAGAGGGAAGATAAGAGAGGGAAGGAGAAAAATTTGGAATATAAGGTTTTACAAAAATGGATGCTGAAAACTATCTCTACATGTATTTGGAAAAATAAAATGCTATTTAGAAAATGGGGATCTTCCAGCCAAAGCTAGATGATTTGTCTGGTTTGATGTTGAAGGGGGTCTTGTTCAGTTATGGGTTGGGTTAAGTTCATTACAATTAAAAGAAAAAATGAATGTGATAAGAAAGCACAAATAAAAATTTAAAATAAATAAAAAATAAAACATTTGTTCCTACAACCTATAGATATGATGCATAACACACTGAACAAAACTGTTTTATCTTCAGAACTATTTATGGTTAAGACTTTTTACAAGTTGTTACTACACATCTTATAACTGAAGATGATGATCAATATAAGTAAATTCAAGTAAAGCACTGCAAAAACTTAATTATTCATGAGACCAACAAGATTAAAAACAGTAACAAAAACACTTTTCAAATAGTCTATATTCAAAACCAATCAGGACTCTTTAGAAAAATCTGATTTCTATTCAGCTTCTGATTTGGAAGCTGAATAGGCAAGACCATAAGTGTTTCTCCTCTCTACCCCCAATATGACAATATATCATGTTATCAAAAATGACTATTTCTGCTTGGTTCCTGTTTCCCTTTTGTGACATAATTAACTGATATGTAAGACCAATTTGTATTTAAAGTATCTAAAGTACCCACTGAATCCTCACACAGAATAGTGTTCAGGCCTTGTATCAGTCTGGTCATCCTTCTCTGGATTCTCTCTAGTTTATCAATGTCCATCCTGAAATATACCACGTAGAAATGAACCCAGAATTCCAAATATGGTCTGAAATCAGGTAGAAAGAAGTAGGACAATTATATCTCATGTTACAAACATATTTCTTAATGTGGTGAAAGGCCATATTAATTTTTTTGGTTATCACATTGGTGACTCATACTGAGTTTACCCTCACCTCTGGTCTTTTTTTGGATATACTAATGTGGTCTAGTTATCCCTCTGTTTTTTCTTCCTTGTAAAGTCGGTTTTTTTGAATCCAAGAGTGGAGTTTTACATTTAAAGATATTAAATCTCATGTTATTAGATTTGGACATCATTCTAGCCTGTTGAAATAATTTAATCTGCAGATCCTCCTTGATTGTACTAACCAGAGCTCTCAGATTTTGGTCCCTTCTTCTTTCCCTCATTTACAATTATTAAATCTCATGTTATTAGATTTGGACATCATTCTAGTCTGCTAAAATCATTTAGTCTGTAGATCCTCCTAGAGGGTACTAGCCAGAGCTCTTGGGTGTTGGTCATCTTTTCCCTTTATTTCAAAGAGCACTAATAACATCACAGATGCCAGGATAGTTTTACTATGGTATGGCCACTACCTATGCTATAGCTTCTTGGAACTACAGGTAAGAATTGGGTGAAGGAGGATGCCAAAAGTGGAGGAACAGCCTTGAAATAGCTGAAAAAGCCCTCATACCTACCTGATTTCATTCAAGTTACTGATAAAAGCATCAAATATTACTGATCAACATTTTCTTTGTCAGTTTGATTTTCCTGGATACAGGAAAACAGTTGCTGGGCCTTTGTGTCACTAGTTCTGAATACTATGAGAAAGTTAGACTAAATCAGGAGAGGCTTTTACCCATCTTCCTACCTAACAGTAACAGGCTATTTAAAGGTAGCATGGCTATTTGTCAGGCAAAAAAGCTTTTACCCACTCAAAGTTCAAATGAGAGAGAATGAAGCAAAAAGTAAGACTACAAAGGAAAGAACATTAGATTAATGAAATAGATTCAATGAAAAGGAAATAATAGGAAGCACTGTAGCAGCAGAAGGATGAGGAAATCACATATGAATAATGATTAGACATAGATCTAGTAATAAAGGAAAAAATAAGATTTCTATTTTATTACCTAAAATGTGTACAACAGTACCCTGGGTATAAGGGAGAAAAAACATTTTCTCTTCTGTTTTTATTATATTTATTAATGAGTATTGTAGTGCTTTACTTATGGTTCCCTCTTCCAAAAAGCCTGATTCTCCCCACCTCCTATACCTATGTCTATCCTATTCCAAACCATCTTTCAACTTTCAATAGTTAATTATTAAGAACCAATAATGTGCTAGGTGTGATGACAGATATAGGAATGATACTGAGTTGAGTGACCATCTCTTAATATTTTAATAATAATAAATGCTGCCACTTTGTCTTTTTTTTTCTATGTCCTTATCCCCTTAGTTCCTTAATGTAACTGTTATGCAAGTGAGCCAATTGGGATTAAGCAACTTGCACAGCTAGTAAGCCACATTTGAACTCAGAAAGATGAGTCTTCCCTGACTCTATGTTCAGGCCTCTATCCACTGTATCAACCTAGGTATTCTTTTTGTTCAGCAGCCTTAAATTCTAGAAATGAGTAATTCTATGAGTGAGTTGAGTGTGCCAGCTTTTTTGAGAAATAAGAAAGGCTTAAAGATCTTTATAAATGACTTTTAGGGATGAAAATCAATTGGATAGATGCCTGTGGGCAAAAGGAATTTCCTCATCCAAGTTACATGGTGACACATGAAAATGACCATAAGGTAGTGATCAAATCACATAACATACATAGGAGGTTCATTGAAAAAAAAAAAAAAAAAAAAAAAAAAAAAACCTGTTTTTATAGCAACACATTGCAGTGAGGTGAACAGGGATGAAAAGTCTATTTGACAAAATTGATGTTCCCTAAAATGTACTTTCTATTCTCCCCTTATCCATATTTCATCAACTATGGCAGCTTTCCAAACCTCATCCTCTCTCCTTTAGCTCTCAATTGCACCTCAAGCTCCCCTACTGACAGAAGGTGATTTAGACTCCAACTTTTCTTTGTCAAAACTTCTTGACACCATCACCCACATTTGCCTCAAAATGCTACTGCATTCCTGCTCTTCACATCCCATCCATACTTTTGATTCTATTATTATAGTCCCTTTTAAGACACTTCCCTTCAGCCTTTTTCATTTCTTTACCCTCTAGTTTCATCTATCTGCAACATGTTCTGGTCTTGAGATCTCTGCCTTTTCACTCAACACACACATACACCCTTTACCACCAGTATGTTTCTTTTTTAAATTAGTTTTATAATTATAACATTTTTTGACAGTACATATGCTTAGGTAATTTTTTTTTACAACATTATCCCTTGTACTCCCTTCTGTTCCGAATTTTTCCCCTCCTTCCCTCCACCCCCTCCTCTAGATGGCAGGCATTCCCATGCATATTAAATATGTTATAGTATATCCTAGGTACAATATATATGTGCAGAACCGAATTTCATTGTTGTTGTTGCAAAGGAAGAATTGGATTCAGAAGGTAAAAGTAACCTGGGGAGAAAAACAAAAAATGCTAACAGTTTACACTCATTTCCCAGTGTCCCTTATCTGGCCATCCATGTTTCAAAATTTCTTTATTTTAATTTTTTCCCCTAAGAGTGGTAGTTACTTTCTCTCTCCTTCACAGATTTTTTTAGAAAACTTAAGATGCCTCCTTCAACATCCACTTCTCTCCATCCCTTGTAACCCAATTTCTACCCCACCACTTAAGTGAAATTGCTCTCTAGAAAGTCACCAACAGACTCCTTATCTTCACATTCAATGGCCTTTGAATGCTGTCTTCAGCTTTTAACACTGCAGACCACCACTTTCTCCTGAATATATCTCTTCTTGGCTTCTTGGCTTTCACTGCTCTCCTCATTCTCTTTTTATCTCTTTATTTGCTCCCACTGTTTCCTTTCCTACTCATCTTCTTTTTAGTTCCTTAATGTGGTTGTTACCTATTTTTAAATATCATTTCCTCTTTTTCCTTTTTATAATCACCTAGCATTCCCAATCACTCCCAAAAACTTCAACTATAAGCTGATAGTCTTTATTTTCCAACCATTTTTCATGTGAGCTCCAGATGTTTTCCAACACACATTTCCCACTTAAAACATCCCAAACTAAGGCTCTTTCCTTCTGAGTCTGTGTTTCCTGCCTTCCTGATTTCTATCACTGGTACCAACATGGCTTAAGATCCCATGATTGAAAACCTGATGTTATTAGCAACACTTTCCTGTTCCTTATTATTTCACATGATTTACCAAATCTTATTGGTTCTCCTTAACATCTTTCTGTCTTTTCCGTCTCAATTTCCATTACCAATGCTATCACCAGGTCCTCATTATGAATTGATGAGATTATTCAATAGCTTTCTAATATATCTTCCAACTCTTTACCTTCCAATCAATCCATTGTATCACTTGTTAGATTTATCTTTTTATATATTGATTTGGACTTCTGTACTCAATAGCTGGAATTTATATGGTACTTAAAAGTTTGCACGATACTTTACAACATCTCTGGTCAGTAGATGCTATCACAATCTCTATTTTACAGGAAACTAAAAACAGAGAGAGGTTAAGTTGCTTTCCCAGGGCCATACAAATAGGAAAAATCTAATAATGAATTTGAACTCATGTCTTCTTGTTTCTAGGTTCACTGCTCTACCCACTTAGCTATTTCATGTCTTTCTAAAAACAGCCTAATGAACAACATTTAAATTCCATAGTTTATCATTTAAGGTTCTATACAATCTGACAGTATCTTACATTAAAATTTGACTTATTGTCAATTGACATTACAAATTTTGACTATTTTGACTTTTAACTACATCTCTGAAAGTCAACTATGGTAGAGAGAGAGTGAGACTCAAAATCAGAAAGTTCTGAGTTCAAGTGTTGCCTCTAACTCATAATAGCTCTGTGACTTGCAGAAAGTCCCTTAATTAATCAGTGCCTCCAAATAACTCTCTAAGGGAGTTTCTATATTATATGTAATCAACACTTAATGAAAGCATAGATCCACACCCTAAAATGTGCTTCTTTGTTCTTCCTCTTCTTTTTCTTGACTGGAGTATGGCTATTGTGCATGCTGCAGTTTCTTAGAGCAATAGGGAAGAATTGGGTGAAATGTGAATACCCTGAAAAGGATTCTGGAAACCCTCATGACAGAGCCTGCAGTCCCTCAAAGCATACTCCATACACCTCAATAAATAATTGATGAAAGAAAGAAGTCTGTCAGAAGATACTCTGTATCACTTTTTAATCCTTTTAAGAGTAGACTATAATGAAACATTTAAAAAACTACTACCCTTTATCTTAAAATGTAACATTTCAAGGAAAGTCGGCCTGAGTGTCAAATGGCAAATAAACATTTATTAAGTACCTACATATGCTGGGCATTGTACTAAGCCAGGGAAACAAAGAGAGGCAAAAGACAGTCCCTGTGCTCAAAAAAACTCACAGTTTACATTATCTGAAAGGTACAATTTAGCACTTATGTGGATATTATCACAGGGGAAATCATCATTTTAGTTTAAATTATTGGTATTCCCCTTTTATATAATGTCAGCCCTCAATAACACATGGAATCTCTACATCTTATTGGAGTATCCACTTCCTTTCCAATACAATTGTTACATAATTTTGTAATATTTAATAAGGAAAGAACGACTCAATGAGGTTAGACAATTTGCAGTATAAGCAGAGGTAAGATTAACACCCACATCTTTTGACTTTAGATTCAGTGTTCTTTTGATGACTGATAAGTAATCTTTTAAAAGTATTTTCAAATCGTCCCCTTACCTGATTCACATTCTGGCAAGAAAAAAAAAAAGTGTTAAAAGCAAAGAAGTACCTAAAAGTAGGTTGGCTGAAAGGTGGGAAAGAGAACTTCTTAAATAGTTCCAAATTAGCATATGATTTTGGGATTACTCAATTGAACTAATAAAGTAGGCCATTCAGATGGATCCCATCAATATTTTCCCTTCCAAGAGACTGCCTATGTGATTGGCATTCAACTTTATATTAGCATTTAATTCCTTGCTTCTGAAAAATTGCAGGGAAATTTCCCATTGTTAGGTGTACTTTTTTCAGACCTAGATACAAAGCATAGTCACTGTGTATGTTTGCACTATATAATTATATATAATTATATTAAAATATTAAACACTCAGTGGGCCATTAAAAAGTAATGTAATCCATTGGTACAGAGTCATTGCATGAATTACTCTACTGATTGTCAGAACCCTAATCAGGAAAACACACCAGAATCTGCAAAGACAATGAGCCAAAGTATTTTAGTTCATCAAAAAATCAGATGCCTTTCAAAAGAAAAAAAATCCTAAAAAAGCTCACAGAAGCTCAAGAGTTAGAAAGGATTTCAGATGTCAGTTAGTCCAATCTGTAATTGAAATGGAATGTCTTAAATGACGGATTCATCTTATGTAGCCATCGCCTGATGACCGCCAATAGTAAAGGCAACCCATATCACTTTTGGCCAGTATAAAATAAAAGTGTGACTGTCTCTTCTCTGCTCAAAAAACTCCAAGAGTTTTCTATTACCTCTAGAATAAAAAATAAAAATAAAAAAGCATTCCCTAGTTTAGCATTTAGAGTCCTTTGCCACCTGGCTCCAATCTACCTTTCCACCTTATATATTTACTTCCCTTCACATGATGCACAATCCAAGTAAACTGGTCTTCCTGCTGTTCCTAAACATGATCCTGAATCTCTCTTCCATACTTTTGCACAGGTAACTGTTCCCTGTTGCCTAGAATATATTCTCTCTTACCTTTTATTTTTTAGAATCTTTGATTTCCCTTAAAATTCAGCTCAAACCACAACTTTCACGTGAAATTTTTCTCATATTTATTATATATATATATATATATATATATATACATATATGTATATATGGATTATACATGTCAGCTCTGCTTGACTTACCTTCTGGATGACCTCAGTCATAGCAAAATCCCAGAATTATATTACACTAGCATCAGGTGGTCTCTGAGCACCTATATCTGATAAGCACCTATAGTATTCATGCTCCAATCATGAAGTCCTTCTATGAATCAAACTTGTCTCGTTGTTGCTGCTATCCCTCACTGTCAGGGATACAGCTCACTGTGTAGCCATTGGCTACCCCAAAGCAGGTCTCCTAGTGGGATGTGTTCTGGAACAAATGTGTCTAGTTTCTCTTATCCAGTGGAATAAAGAAAGAATTTTAATTGTAATCATTGTTAACTCTTTAGTTTTATTTTATTTTATTATGCCATTAGTTTGTAAGTTCCTTGAGAGGTAGTGACTGTTACATTTTTGTCTTTGTATTATTCTTTTTCCTTTTTTCTGATGAGTCAATTGGGATTACATGACTTGCCCAGGATCACACAGCCAGGAAGTATTAAGTGTCTGAGGACAGATTTGAACTCGGGTTCTCCTGACTTCAGGGCTGGTACTCTATCCACTGTGCCACTTATCTACCCTTTGTATTCTTAGCAGAATTGGGTGTACAATAAAGGGGGACTACAATTAAGGTTTATCAAACTGCCACTTGATTCTAATTTTCAGCAAGTTCTACCTTAGTTACATAGGGCTAAATTCTGGCTCTCTGTAACTCCTATCCTTGCTATTAGCCCTGTCCTCTAGCCAAGGTTTAATTTTTCAAATATTTGGAGACCACTATCATATCTCTCCTAACTCTTTTCTCCAGGTTAAACATCCTCAGTCTTTTTCACTAAGGAGACTGAAGGAGAACTGAACCAGTGGTACGGCCTTTGCTTGGGGGGATGGGACCAGTGGAACCGAAAACATTATTAAGGGAAGGTCGCTTAATTTTTTACTTTGCTTCTATTTCTGTTCTGCCTAGGAGAATGACCTTTGCAGTAGAAATAACAGAATACAAATGGCTAATCAGGAGGTGATACCCATGATAAGGAATAGAGCACTTATGCTGCTTTTGGTGAATTAAAGTCATGACAACAGTGAACAACACCCTGAAGTCCTGAGACAATTGGAAGGTATAATTGCTGGGTCACTGACAAGTCACCTTTGAATGCTTATGAAAAATTGGAGTGGAGAAGGAAGTGTTCCAATTGTCAAATTAGGGAATAAAACAAGGAGTCATTAATAAAAAGGTATTAAAACATGCTTATTTAGTAATTAGTTCCTTTTTGGGTAAAATCGACAAATACTTGAGCATTGATATTAGCTACCAGGAACAGAGAATACAAAGTTTTTGTGCTCAAGGACTTTTCAATTTAATTGGGGGAGATACGGAATATATATATACATATATATATATGTGTGTGTGTGTGTGTATACATTTATATATAAATATATACACACAATATATACTGTATGTAATTATATATTCACATTAAAGACACATGTATACTATATACACACATATATCTCTCTCTAAACACACACACACACACACACACACACACATACATATGCACATATACAGACACACACACAAATATTCCCTCTTTCAGTTAAAGGGGTAACTAGGTGGAATAGTGGATAGATTGACAGTCTGGCATCAGGAAGACTCATCTTCCTAAGTTCAAATCCAACCTCAGACTATCTCTGTGACTCTGGACAATTCACTGAATCATGTTTTGTTTTTTTTTCCCTCCAATTTCCTTATATGTAAAATGATTTGGAGAAGGATACAGCAAATCACTCAGTATCTTTGCCAAGAAAACCTCAAACGGGGTATCAAAGAGTCAAAGCATGACTGAACAATAACAGAATATATTATATATTTTATATAAATAATACTAACAGCAATTAAGAAGCATTTCGTTATCTTCCCATGAGCTAGCACCTTTCCTGCTTCAATAACTCACTTTATTTATATTTACTCTGTATATTCCCATGAGCCCTTGTTCTCTCCCCTATTAGAATAATACAAGCTTCTTGGAAGTGGGAATTATTTCATTCTTCCTATTTTATCCCCAGAATCTAGCACAAGACTTGGCATATAGCAAGCTTGGGAAAAAAAAAAAAGCCTATTGGTGGCTGACTAATAAGTTTAAAAAACACATGTTAGGGGACATGTGAGGGGACAGGTTGTAAGTGCTACAGGAATAGAGAGGTAGAAGAGATCAATTTCTGTAAAGAAGCAAAAAGCAGAACAAACTTCATAGTGGAACAGTGATCTGAGATGAAGACGTCATTCTACTCCTCCTATCACTCTCTTCCGAATTCTCTGCATTCTGATTTATGACTTCTCATTCACATGAAACCTGTCTCTGAAGTTACTAATGATGTACCAACGCCTTTTTCTCACTTCTTGTCCTTCACCTCTCTTGAAACCTTTTATTTAGTCAATAGACATTATTAAACATGTAGTTAATGACAAAAAAAACGGCAATGGGCAGTTTCTGTTCTCAAGCAGTTCAGTCTAATGGGGGAGACAATGTGTGATTCTTCTGGGATAACCTCTAAGTTATCTTGCATACATCTTACTTGACAAAGTGATGCACGTTTGCCTCAAAGGGCTAACATTCTACATGGGGAGACAAAGGCTGATCCTCCCCACCACCACCATTCTTTGTCTTCCCAGACCCTAGCACAGTGCCTGGCACATAGTATGGATGGTTATCCTAGACCTTGCTGAGGACGAAAATACAAGTTGGGTTCATAAGATAATGGTCCTCAAATTAGAACCATTAGAACAGCAGATTCCTTCAAGGGAAGAAATGTTTGTGAAAATAATCTGGGCCCCTGAATAGAAGAAAAAATAGTATCATCCTTCTATTATCTTGTTGGCAATAGGGAGCCAGTAAAAGTTTCTGAGCTGAGAGGGTGATATCATCCAAGTAATGTTTTGGAAATATTAATTTAATGGATATAGATAGCAAGGGATAGACAATTACTAGATTTTGTCCCTGGTGCTCTCTTTTTTCATTTTTTGGGTCACATAGCTAGTGTCTGAGGCCAGATTTGAACTCCTACTTTCTTCACTATTTCACTAAAGAAGAAAGAGTTACAGAGTGCTCTATCAACTCCCTCTTAAAGCTAAGGGGACAAGATAAAGTGAAACCTTGAAACCTCTGCTCTTGCTTAAATGTTAAAATATCAATTACTGAGAATCTCAGTTATATAACATCGAGGATCCCTTATGGAATATCTGAAAAAAAAATTCATCCCCAGCCATTCTTAGTAAGTCACCCTGGAGAATTTGGGGACATACTGAAACTAACTTAAAGTAGTTCCTAAAGCAGAAATGAATGAGCCTCAACATTAGCAAAATTGAACAATTTTCTTTCCCAACAAAATGTAATTTAGTCACTAAGCTAACAATATCTGCTAACCATAAAAAGGAGAATTAGACTATGTGCATTTCCTTTGGTGTTAACATTAATTGCTATTATACGGGGATCTTTTCTTTTTTTCCTTTCAAATTTGTTTAGGAAAAAATGTGTCAAGGCAGAGTTAAAACACAAAACTTCACAAGGAGTTTGGTACTCCTTGCTCCTTTGTGCCTGACCACACACTCTTGGAATCACAGGTTTGGGGAGCTAAAGGAATCTTAGTTTTGTCATATATAAAATAGAGGTTGGGGGAGAGACTAGATGATCTCTAAGATCCATAAAAATGAAGTCAGTCTAGTTGGACCTAGAACAGCAAACCAATCTTCTGACTTATACATAGTCAAGTGCTCAAATATAATATATAGTATATCATTATTTTATAGATCAAATATGTAAATATGATAATATATTATGTTGTTATAGGCTATATATTAAATGTAATATAATAAATTATGTTATGTATTAAATATAATATAAATACATATATGCAATTATATATTTAATTATATAACATATAATAATGATGATGAAAAAGAAAATAACTACCATTTGAATAATGCTTTAAGGTTTGCAGAGAAATTTATGTACATACATGTTTATGTAAACATATAAACACAGATCTAGAAAGACATATACATATGTGCATATATAAAGTATAGAGAGACATCTTTAGTGAGTGTCTGGCCAATGGAGAACTCTGTCGTTAGGAGCTTGCATAGCAGGCTCTGCCTGATGCAATGGCCTATGCTAAAGAATTACTGCAGGCCTGCTTACCATGTGCAGAAGAGCTTTTGATGATTTAGCCTCTATTCTCCTGGCTGTGTTTCTGTGTGGAAGGATGTCAGCTTCCAAGTGGGACCAGAGGCCCCTGGAAGTTCATCTCCCTGTCCAGGCTGTGGGTGATCCTCTTTCTGCTTCTGTCTCTGTGATGTCTAGTTTCTCCCTCTTAAGTGGTGCAATATCAGACTAGGGTGCAATCTCCAGACTTTCAAAAGGTTTGGAAAGCAAATTATCAGAAATCTGGGAGCTAGTGTCTCTGTCTGATTTTGCAAATGGCCAAGTCAGTTAAGGAATAAAGTACTGAATAACCTGCTTTATCCGTCACAGAAGTTGATAAAAGTCAGTCAGGAGAGAAAGTCTCTAATTAAATGCAGCCAGTGGCTGGGTTGCATCTGAAAGTGAACTTGATGGCAACTGATGCTATGAAGAACTTGCTTTAAGTTGGAGCCCACTCTCCCTAGGGATACTAAAGTGCTAACCAGGGTGTTGATGAGATAAGGGATGATACAAACTGTTCTTGGTATTTAACACTAGGAAGAAATCAGAGAATAGAAGCTTTAGCTCAAAGAATTAATAAATTATCCCAATCTCTCAGAGGTACCTATAGAAACCTGTAAAAGAAGCTGCCACTTACATGTTTATGGGACCTGGTTTAATATAAATGTGATCTGGAATAAGATCTTCAAATCTTATAGATATACAGCATATGATCCTTGTGACAACATTATGAGATCTATACTATTATTAATTCAATTAATGATTCTTATAACAAGAATGCATTGTAAACAGAAGGAGGGACATACTTCTTCATTCATGTGCAAGTATTTTGAAGAAAATACTTTGGTCTGTGGATGTGCATATAATAGCATTAGAAGGAGCTGGGAGACTAGGTGAAAAGAACATAAAAAACTCATAAGGCTCCTACCTTTATAATAACGATAATAAAATTTCCATTGATCTGCCTTGGCTACACTGCAAATTTTGGAAGATTACTGCTTTATTTTAGTTTCATGCTCAATTACAAAACACGAGTAGCATCTGAAACATTCAACAGCATGGTCAAGTTAGTGCCGCTTTATCTACCCAAATACAAACAAGACAAAGCATAAGGAAAATGAAACAGATAGAGGTGATGCTCAAGCCTTGCCTTGTCTTCTGGTACCCAGAGAGTCTGAGCTTCCATGGTGGCTCAAGGATGTCTGAGACAGTCCATTAAGTCCTATTCCTCTGCACAAGCTCTCTATCACTTCCCCTATAACTAGGAGGTGCAATGTGGGCAGGAGAAAACTGATGATAATAAATACACTTTTCACAGGTTATTGCTGAAAACTGTAGGCAGAGGAAGCTATTCTAACTTGAATATAACTCTCATTTTCTTATCAAAGCTTGATTCAAATCTTGTCTATGATACATATGGGCTCTGTGACTTGGAGCAAGTACCCCCTCAGTGCCCTATATAATTCTCTAATACTCTAAGATACAGAGAAGGTACCAGCCTTCATTGATAGAGAGTGTTTCCTTAGCCAAGCTATCTCCATAATAAGAACATATGAAGAGAGAAGCTATCTGCATCCAGAGAAAGAAGTGATAGGTAGAAGTATGTTTAGAATTTTGCATATATGTATAAAATTTATGCATATATAAAATATGTATGTATAATAAACTTACATATATAATATCCTTATATATAGATTTACACACACATACCCACCTATTTGACTTTAATGGCAGGTGTGGATGGAAAAGGAGAAAAGAAAAAAAGGGAAAGAAGAATTAAAAAAAATAATTTTACACGATAATTTTATTATATATTTAAAAGGAATAGCAAGTTGTATATAATAGATTTGCAATTTCATGTGCAATCACCTTTTTATTATACTATGTTATGGAAATGTGCTTGTTTTATTCCATAAACTTAAAATAAAATAAATTTAAAAAAAGATTTTGCTATGCTAATATGATCATAGGTCCAGTTCCTATCTTTCTGCTCTCTCTGTTTTCATAGTGAGTCCTGGTGAACACACAAAATATACTTTATATAGAAAAAAAAAGGCTTTATGAAGAAATCAAATCCTGAGCTTCTAGTAAATGTAATGTTCATGTTTAAAAAGTGAAGTGTTTACTCAAGGAAAATTTTGAGACAATGTACCATATAAGGGAAGGAGACAGGTTTAGGGCAAAGGGCCATTTTAAGTATACTTGGATTTTATTGAAAAAGCATTCCTAAGTTAACAAAAAAGAAACAATGTAAATTTAAATGGAAATATTTTCTTTAGGTCATTTTCCTAATCCTTCTGTGTGAAAAAGCTAAACAGTGCTGTTGTTACATTGGTTGCCATGCTTCAGGTATTTTCATGGTGCATTTTTGTTATTTTTATGGGACGGGGCAATATTCAGAAATATTTCTTCATAACAAATGAGCTTACATTAGTTCTAATTCAGTTAAGGAAAGAATTTCCCAAAGTAAAGTTAAGATACAGAGGCTTAGTAGCATTTATATAGATTTCTTTGTATTCCTCAAAGAAAAAAAAATTATTTAAGTACAAACTATAATAAGTATCCATAAAAACACTTATTTCAATTGAAATGTAATAAATAATAGTGAATATGTGCAAAATTAAAACTGTACATTTTTTTTCCTTCCAGCATATCTAATACAAGTAAACACTATTTTCCTAGAAGTAAAACTTGATTAAACTGGTCTCCATGAATTTGGAACTAATACTGAACCAAACAAAGAATATATGAATTTTAACAGGCAAAATGTTTAAAGTATTTTTTTCTTACTATTTCAGGGCCCTTAAACACAATTAAAAGTAGTCAAGGGGTAAATTTAGTAGTTTGATTAAATCAAAGCCTCAACAAATTAAGATTTCTAAATTACACTTTCAGTAACACAGTACAGTGGCAAGAGTCCAGAGAAATGGTACTTGTTAATGAGTACCTACTAATACCTTGGTATTCAGGAATGGCCATTAGCTAGCCTTATATAATAGCTAGCACATAAAAGCTAGTATTACATGTAACTCATATAGTACTTTAAGATTTGCAAAGAGCTTTACAAATAGTATCTAATTGTATTCTCACAAAAGTCCATTTAAAGTATACTTGGATTTTATTGAAGAAGTATGCCTAAGCTAACAAAATTATTATTATTGCAGGAAAATATTATTTAACAGATTAGGAAACTGAGGCATATAGGGGTTAAGTGATGCTCTCAGAGTCACACAGCTGGTGAGCTAGATTGGAATTCAGGTCTTCTTGCCTCCAGGCCAAGCTCTCTACCCATCATGTTACCTAAGCGTACAATTAATTTAATTTCTCAGAACTTTGGCTTTCCTTTCCTAGAAAATAAAGAAATGAGGGGCAGCTAGGTGGCACAGTGGATAGAGCACCAGCCCTGAAGTCAGGAGGACCCGAATTCAAATGTGGTCTCAGACACTTAACACTTCCTAGCTGTGTGACGCTGGACAAGTCACTTAACCCCAGCCTCAGGGGGGAAAAAAAAATAAAGAAATGGGACAAGATGATCTCTAAAATATCTATCAGCTCCAAAGATTCTGTTACCAACTTTGGGTTCAGCAACAAAGTCTTGAACATGAATTAAATCTTTATTTTTTTTATACAATAATGGAATATTAGAATTGAAAAGAGGCAATTAGGTTGGCACAGTGGGTAGAATACCTGGCCTACAGTCAGGAAGACTTGTCTTTATAAATTTAAATATGGCCTCAGATTGTATGATTCTAGAAAAATCACTTAACTGTTTGCCTCAGTTTTCTTATTTGTAAAATAAGCTGGAGAAAAAAATAGCAAGCCACTCTAATATATTTGCCAAGAAAACTCCAAATGGGTCACAAAAACATCGTGACACAATAGAACAACACGACAGAAAAGAAATCAATATTAACTAGTCCAATCCCCCCATTAATCAGATAATGAAGCTAAAGCTCAGAATTCTAACACATTATGAAATAATGTAAATACTATAAATCATGACTTTAGGGTTTAATACAGCTCAGTTTACATGCACTATTTTATTGGAAAACAAAGACTAATATTTAAGCCAATATGCTGACCCTCTGATCAAAAATCTTCCAGCCTAATTTATTATCCAGTATGTTAAATGATTCATTCTAGGTTCCTGGCACTAACATTAGAGTGCTAGAATTGGATGAGAATTTATGAATTATAACCTGTTCATTTTACAAAGTTAAGTTTCTTGTCCACAGTCATGCTGATAGGCAATGCCAAAAGTGGGATTCTGATTTCCAAACCATTTCCCCCTAACCATATCTGAGTGACCCTTTCTGGCAAAACCGGGGCTGGGACACCATTTTCTAAATTATTTCCTGATTTATTATTTAGCATTCATTTTTTAAAAAGTGACTTTTAGAGCAAAGGAAAAGCAATTTGTTGGGACTTCTGGCCAAGATGGCGGCGTGGAGGCAGACAGCTGCTTGAGCTCCGCTTTTACTCTCAGAACTTACTTCATGACAAGCCTCGGAGTTAATGCTTGACCAGAAAAGAAACCCACAAATAATCACCAACAGAAGACATCCTTGAAATTCGCCAGAGAAGGTCTGTGTTTGCTTCGGGGAGGAGACAAACATACTGGGCCCAGATTGAGGGCAGGCAAGCCAGAGCAAGACAGACAGCTCACACAGCTCAGACCGGAGGGGGAGGGGTGTGATCTCTGCCGTTTCTGCAAAAAAGGCTTTTACCCCAGTGTGGATACTCCATCTTGGCAGCAAGGCAGGAGCAGTGGAGAGGGTGTAAACACCGGAGGTGAAGATTAAAACCCCAGAAAGCCAGCGTCTCTCAGAACCTGGCCACCCCCAACCCCCACCTGGACTGACTCGGTGCCTTCTCGGAGCCTCAGAGTGCAGACTCAGTACAGTCATTGCTGTTCTGTAGTGGCTCTCTGCTGCCCTACCCCCAGTCTGTAGAGGAAGCCCATTAACACCATCCAGCCCCATCCCACCCAAAACAGACCTATTGTTTCAATTGTCAATTTGTTTTCTTTGATTCCTGCTCTGACAAAATGAACAAAAAATTCAAAAGGGCTCTAACAATTGACAGCTTCTGTATGGAGAGAGAGCAGACTTCAAACACTGAGGAGACTAAAAACAGACTGTCCCCAGAGGAATCCCCTAAGAGGGATATGAGCTGCTCCACAATACATAAGACTCTCATAGAGGAAATCAAAAAGGCTCTCACAAGAGAGCTGGAGGAGAAATGGGAAAAGGAAAGGGAAGCTTGGCAAGAAAGCCTGGAGAAGTCATCCCATGCATTCAAAGACAGAGTGGATAAAGAGATCAAATCATTGAGAAACAAAATTAGTGAGCTGGAAAAGGTAAACAACTCCAAGGAAAACGGGATTAATGAGCTGGAAAAAGAAAACAGCTCTCTAAAAAATAAAATGGATAAAATGGAAAAAAATTCCATAGAAGAAAAAAACTCAATTGGACAATTACAAAAAGATATAAAGAAAGTGAGTGAAGAAAATACATCATTGAAAATTAGACTGGAACAAGTAGAAATGAATGACTCAAGGAGAAACCAAGAAGTAGTCAAGCAAAACCAGAAAAACGAAACAATTGAAAAGAATGTCAAGTACCTTATTGGAAAGACAACAGACCTGGAAAACAGATTCAGGAGAGACAATTTGAGAAAAATCGGACTCCCTGAAAAATGTGAGCCTAGACACTATTTTCCAGGAAATTATCAAAGAGAACTGCCCAGACGTTTTGGAAACAGAGGGTAAAATAGACATTGAAAATATTAATCGATCACCTACTGAAAGGGACCCTAAAATCAAAACGCCAAGAAATATAGTGGCCAAGTTCAAGAACCATCAGACAAAGGAAAAAATACTGGAAGCTGCTAGGAAAAAAGCAATTCAGAAATGGAGGAGCCACAATAAGGATAACACAGGATCTAGCAGCATCCACATTAAAAGAACGAAGGGCCTGGAACATGATATTCCAAAAGGCTAAGGAACTTGGTATGCAGCCAAGAATAACTTACCCATCAAGAATGTGCATTGTTTTCTAGTGAAGAAGATGGAAATTTAATGAAATAAATGAATTCCATCTATTCTTGATGAAAAAACCAGACCTACATAAAATGTTTGATCTTCAAATACAGAACTCAAGAGATTCTAAAAAGGTAAAAAGAAATCTTGAGAACTATACTTCTGTTATAAAAATATGTAAAGAACATATGTATAATTTGTCCTGGAAACTAGAGGTGGAAAGGAAATTATATCATAAAAAAGTGTAAAGTGGTGGTACTACATCTCATGAAGAGGCAAAGGTAACCTATTATATCTGAGAGAAAGAAAGGAGGGAGATGAACATAGTGTGTATCAACAGACATATTTGATTTATGGTGAAACTTCTTCCACTTCATTGAAAAGCGAAAGGGAAGGAGTAAGCTAAGGGGAAGGGAATACAGAAATTGTGAGAAAAAAGGGTAAGATAAGGGGAGGAACTTTAAGGTGGGGGAGGGATACTAAAAAGGGAGGGCTGTGAAAAGCAAGTGGTGTTCACAAGTTTAATACTGGGTAGGGGGGTAAGAGGGAAGGAAAGGAGAAAAGCATAAGCAGGGGTTAACAGGATGGCAAGCAATATAGAATTAGTCATTCTAACCATAAATGTGAATGGAGTAAACTCCTTCATAAAGAGGAAGCAGTTAGCAGACTGGATTAAAAGTCAGAATCCTACTATATGTTGTTTACAGGAAATACACCTGAAACAGGGTGATACATTCAAACTAAAAGTAAAAGGGTGGAGCAGAATCTACTATACTTCAGGAAAGCCAAAAAAGGAGGGGTAGCCATCCTCATCTCAGATCAAGCAAAAACAAAAATTGATCTAATTAAAAGAGATAAGGAAGGGCATTATATCCTGCTAAAGGGTAGCATCAATAATGAAACAGTATCAATATTAAACATATATGCACCAAGTGGTGCAGCATCTAAATTCTTAAAAGAGAAATTAAGAGAGCTGCAAGAAGAAATAGACAGCAAAACTATAATAGTGGGAGATCTCAACCTTGCACTCTCAGAATTAGATAAATCAAACCACAAAATAAATAAGAAAGAAGTCAAAGAGGTAAATAAAATACTAGAAAAAGTTTGATATGATAGATCTTTGGCGAAAGCTAAATGGAGACAGAAAGGAGTATACTTTCTTCTCAGCAGTTCATGGAACCTATAAAAAAATTGATTATATACTAGGGCATAAAAACCTCAAAATCAAATGCAGTAAGGCAGAAATAGTAAATGCATCATTTTCAGACCACAATGCAATCAAAATTACATTTAACAAAAAGCCAGGGGAAAATAGACCAAAACATAATTGGAAACTAAATAATCTTATACTAAAGAATGATTGGGTAAAATAGCAAATCATAGACATAATTAATAACTTCACCCAAGCAAATGACAATAATGAGACATCATACCAAAATGTGTGGGATACAGCCAAAGCAGTAATAAGGGAAGTTTTATATCTCTACAGGCCTACTTGCATAAAATAGAGAGAGGGCCAATGAATTGGGCTTACAACTAAAATTGCTAGAAAAGAAACAAATTAAAAACCCCCAGACAAACATGAAACTTGAAATTCAAAAAATAAAAGGTGAGATTAATAAAATTGAAAGTAAAAAAAAACTACTGAATTAATTAATAAAACTAAGAGTTGGTTCTATGAAAAAACCAAAAAAATAGACAAACCCTTAGTAAACCTGATTTAAAAAAGGAAAGAGAAAAAGCAAATTGTTAGTCTTGAAAATGAAAAGGGAGAACTCACCACTAATAAAGAGGAAATTAGAACAAGAGTTAGGAGCTACTTTGCTCAATTATGCCAATAAATTCGATAACTTAAATGAAATGGAAGAATACCTTCAAAAATATAGCTTGCTCAGATTAACAAAGGAAGAAGTAAGTAGTCTAAATAATCCCATTTCAGAAAAAGAAATAGAACAAGCTATTAACCAACTCCCTAAGAAAAAATCCCCAGGACCAGATGGATTTAGCTGTGAATTCTACCAAACATTTAAAGAACAACTAACTCCAATGCTATATATATTTGAATGCTATATTTGAAAAAATAGGGATTGAAGGAGTCCTACCAAATTCCTTTTATGACACAGACATGGTACTGATACTTAAACCAGGTAGATCAAAAACTGAGAAAGAAAACTATAGACCAATCTCCCTAATGAATATTGATGCTAAAATCTTAAATAAGATATTAGCAAAAAGACTTCAGAAAATCATCCCCAGGATAATACACTATGACCAAGTGGGATTTATACCAGGATTGCAGGGCTGGTTTAATATTAGGAAAACTATTAGTATAATTGACCATATTAATAATCAAATTAATAAAAACCATATGATCATCTCAATAGATGCAGAAAAAGCATTTGATAAAATCCAACATCCATTCCTACTAAAAACGCTTGAGAGTATAGGAATAAATGGACTATTCCCTAAAATAACAAGCATATATTTAAAACTGTCAGTAAACATCATATGTAATGGCGATAAACTGGAACCTTTCCCTGTAAGATCAGGAGTGAAACAAGGTTGCCCACTATCACCATTATCACCATTACTATTCAATATAGTACTAGAAACTCTAGCCTCGGCAATAAGAGCCGAGAAAGAGATTCAAGGAATTAGAGTAGGAAATGAGGAAATCAAACTATCACTCTTTGCAGATGACATGATGGTATACTTAGAGAACCTCAAAGACTCTGCTAAAAAGCTATTAGAAATAATTCAGAATTTTAGCAAAGTTGCAGGATACAAAATAAATCCACATAAAATCCTCAGCATTTTTATACATTACCAACACAATCCAACAGCAAGAGATACAAAGAGAAATTCCATTCAAAATAATGGTCGATAGTATAAAATATTTGGGAATATATCTACCAAAGGAGAGTCAGGAATTATATGAGCAAAATTATGAAACACTTGCCACAAAAATAAAGTTAGATTTAAATAATTGGGAAGACATTCGGTGCGTGTGGATAGGCCGAGCGAATATAATTAAGATGACAATACTCCCTAAACTAATCTATTTATTTAGTGCTATACCAATCAGACTCCCAAGAAACTATTTTAATGACTTAGAAAAAATAACAACAATTTACATGGAACAACAAAAGGTCGAGAATTTCAAGGGAAGTAATGAAAAAAAAAAGTCAAATGAAGGTGGCCTAGCTGTACCTGATCTAGAACTATATTATAGAGCAACAGTCACCAAAACCATTTGGCATTGGCTAAGAAATAGACTAATTGATCAGTGGCATAGGTTAGGTTCACAGGGCAAGATAGTGAATAAAAATAGCAAACTAGTGTTTGACAAACCCAAAGATGCCAACTTTTGGGATAAGAATTCATTATTTGACAAAAACTGCTGGGAAAACTGGAAATTAGTATGGCAGAAACTAGGCATGAACCCACATTTAACACCACATACTAAGATAAGATCAAAATGGGTCCAAGATTTAGGCATAAAGAACGAAATCATAAATAAATTGGAGGAACATGGGATGGTTTACCTCTCAGACTTGTGGAGGAGGAAGGAGTTTGTGTCCAAGGGAGAACTAGAGACCATTATTGATAACAAAATAGAAAATTTTGATTACACCAAATTAAAAAGTTTCTTCACAAACAAAACTAATGCAAACAGGATTAGAAGGGAAGTAGCAAATTGGGAAAACATTTTTTACAGTTAAAGGTTCTGATAAAGGCCTCATCTCCAAAATATACAGAGAACTGACTTTAATTTATAAGAAATCAAACCATTCTCCAATTGATAAATGGTCAAAGGATATGAACAGACAATTTTCAGATTATGAAATTAAAACTATTTCCACTCATATGAAAGAATGTTCCAAATCACTATTGATCAGAGAAATGCAAATTAAGACAACTCTGAGATATCATTACACACCTGTCAGATTGGCTAAGATGACAGGAACAAATAATAATGAATGTTGGAGGGGATGTGGGAAAACTGGGACACTGATAAATTGTTGGTAGAGTTGTGAAAGAATCCAACCATTCTGGAGAGCAATCTGGAACTATGTCCAAAAAGTTATCAATAATGTGCATACCCTTTGACCCAGCAGTGCTACTACTGGGCTTATATCCCAAGGAAATACTAAAGAGCGGAAAGAGACATATATGTGCCAAAATGTTTGTGGCAGCTCTTTTTGTAGTAGCTAGAAACTGGAAAATGAATGGATGTCCATCAATTGGAGAATGGTTGGGTAAATTATGGTATATGAAGGTTATGGAATATTATTGTTCTGTAAGAAATGACCAGCAGGAGGAATACAGAGAGGCTTAGAGAGACTTACATCAACTGATCCTGAGTGAAACGAGCAGAACTAGGGGATCATTATACACTTCAACAATGATACTGTATGAGGATGTATTCTGATGGAAGTGGATATCTTCAATCTAGAGAAGAGCTAATCCAATTCCAATTGATCAATGATGGACAGAATCAGCTACACCCAGAAAAGGAACACTGGGAAATGAGTGTAAACTGTTAGCATTGTTTTTGTTTGTTTGTTTTTTGTTTTGTTTTTCTTCTCAGATTATTTTTACCTTCCGAATACAATCCTTCCTTTGCAACAACAACAACAAAAAAATTCGGTTCTGTACATATATATTGTACCTAGGATATACTATGAGATATTTAATATGTATGGGAATGCCTGCCATCTAGGGGAGGAGGTGGAGGGAAGGAGGGGAAAAACTCGGAACAGAAGGGAGTACAAGGGATAATGTAAAAAAAAATTATCTATGCATATGTACTGTCAAAGAAAATGTTATAATTATAAAAATTAATTTTAAAAAATGAATTTCAAATTTTCCTCCTCCCTTGTGTCCTTCTTCCTCTTTCCATTAGGAAGGGAGGCTTGTTGGTTAATTGTCCTTCCTTCTCAAAAAGGATCAAAATGACTTCCATATGAATTAAAGTATTCTGTGTCTGACCTGCCTGATCACACCAACACGAGCTTGGAAGGTTCTACCACAGGCTGAGCATAAATAATCCACACAAACCTTTGTAGTAGAGATGTCTAATTTGTTTATCTCACATTTCTTTTAAGCTACTTCAATTCTGCTTTAGCTCAGAGAGCACATTACTTTCTTTGTTGTGGGCACTAAGCTGGGTAGTACTTTGCCATATCTCACAATTGACTCCAAAATTTCAGAGAGACATTGGCATTATACATAATACAATTAAAAAACAAAACAAAACAAAACAAAAAACCACGTTCCACAGCAGTACATTCTAGAAAAGTATGTGTCTACAAAATTGAGATTTTCCAAAACCACATTCAAGGAATCCAGTCTTATTTTCCAAATGGTTGGGAAATTGTTACAATTAGAACATTAGCTAAAGACAAACACTTATAACCAGGAAGGTCATAGGTTTGATGCACGCAGCTGATGGTTACCATCTGTGTGTTCTTCACCATGATTGTAACACACAGTGATACTGCAAGGTAAGGGTGCAATCAGGGATTTTAAAAAAATAAAACAGCAGTAGGCCCGGTTGGATTTGATTAAATCGAAATCTTATCACTGTAGCACCTTACCTCAGTCTAACATTGTTCCCAAACCATTACTTTCAGGCCGAGACAGTGTTGGAACAAGGGAAATTAAAAGTATTTAGAAAAAAAAAAACTAACATATCAGAGGCAAGCTATTTTAAAATTATTCAGTGGGTAGCCTTTTTCATATTTATGAAAATAAGGAAAATGGAAATTCAGGAACTTGGCTGAAGTTAGAAATAAGTGAAAAAATTTTTTTAAAATAAAAGAACTGGATACTTTCTGGCTCTGCTTATTTCTCTCCACACTGGCTTAGATTATAATTTTAGGCAGATTCAACAAAAAGATATTTCTTTCTTTATGAACTGTTTAAAGAGGAATCACTTAAGTAGTAAAAAGGCATGATTTAGAATCAGAAAAAATACAATAAAAACAAAATGACTTTAGAAATAATCTTTCTAATGTCTTCAAAATTAGTCTCATTTGTCTGAAAATATGTAAGAAATATCAACAACGTTTAAGAAAAAGAAGCAATCTCTCTCTCTCTCTCTCTCCCTCTCTCTCTCTCTCTCTCTCTCTCTCTCTATATATATATATATATATATATATAGAGAGAGAGAGAGAGAGAGGTTCCAATTAGTGTGAATAATGAATTCCTTGAACTGGTCACATATATTCAAATTCACACTATTTGAAGTTATATAAAATATGATAATTGGTTCTGGTGCAATGGAAATATGCAGTGTGAATTCGAATTATGAGACCTTTGGGAGATTCATTATTCACAATAATCAAGAGCTACCTGTACACTGACCTCCCTTCCCTCTCCCCCAAAATACATACACACACACACACACACACACACACACACACACACACACACACACACACAACTTGCTAAAGTTCCATTGTCTGAAGCTACAGGAAGACTTTCTGGGAACTACAATGGAACTGACAGATACTGACAAATGATGGTGATACTTAGCTCTGTATTTTCTTACTCACAATCTGAATTAGTTGTTTCCAAAACATTTAACCTCCATTTTCTCATCTCAAAAATGCATATTCAAAAAACTGTATATATGACCACTGAAGATTGGGTTTAGAAACCACATCCATTAGTTACCAACTCATAAGAGACATAAGTAGTGATTATAAAACACAGCAGAAATGCTGAATTATATTTAATTATTAATGCTTAGGCTACAGGAAAAAGCCATTGGCAGATTGACTGACAAGAACAATTTCTTAAGAGTAGGAAGTCTTTTAAATAAATGAGAACCCAAGCATTTTTAAAGAACTTATTCTTTGCTTGGCACTGTGCTAAGCACTAGAAATAGAAATACAAGAGTAGAATTAGCCCTATGTTCAAGATTCTCAGTTCTAATGGGGAAGGCAACATGTATAAATATAAATATTTACAGAATAAATAAAAAAAAAACCAAGTTACAAGTTCATTTGGGGAGGAGAGTATATTAGCAGCTTAGTGAAATGGTGATTATTGAAATTTCTTGGAGGAAATGAGGGATCCTAAAGAGATTAAGGTAAGGAAGGAATATATTTTTGTCATGGAAGGGAATCTGTGCAAATACACACAGAGATAGGAGATGGAGTCTCATGTGCACAGGATAATTAGAAGACCAATTTGACTGTTCTGTAGAATATGTGGAAAAGAGTAATAAGAAAGGTAGAAAGGGGTGAGTTTGTGGAGAATACTACAAACAGAGGAAATTGTATTTAATCCTAGAAGTAACAGGGCCACCAAGTTGCCCCAGAAGGGAACCACTAAGCACTAAGTCTATGTCATTGATTTTAATGATTCTATGTGAAATGGATAAATAGTAGAAGGATGGTACAGAGCAAAGAGCTTTGGATGTGGGGCTGAATCTGACTCCTGCCTCTGTTGCTCACTACTTATATAGCCCTAGACTGATAACTTCCCATCTCTGGGCCAGTTCTCCCATCTGTAAAATAAGAGTTAGACTAGATGATTTCTCAGGGTCTTTCTAGCTCTAACATCCTGTGGTTCTGTGAACCAAAGACTAAAAGATGCAACTTGCTTTATAATTTTTTTTTGTTCTCTTTTTATCGGGGGGGTGAAGAGAGGGTTATACATTTGATGGGAAAGTCATCAGGTAGAGACTGAAAACAGAAATCTAAGAGAAAGAGAGACAATTAAAATTTTTAAGGGACAATTTTACCAATAGTTCCTAAAAATGATTATTTCTTTTTCATAAACTAAAAGGTGGGGAAAAATTTCAACAGTATAGTTATGTACTAGTAGTTCAAAATAAATGATAGAGGTTATAATTTTTTGCTTAATTAGAAGATGTTGGGAAATTGGTTCTTTCTTGATCTCTGTTTTAAAAAATACAATAAAAACATCATCTTTTTCACACTCATTGTCAGTCAATAAGTATTTATTAAGTACTTAATGCCATGGCAGAGAAAATCTGGAGTGGAGAGGAATGGAGACATGGTTGGTCTGGACATCTTCCATGGAGGTTCTACAAGGAGTCATCCAATCACAGGTAGAAGCTGCATGGGTGTAGAGGCTATTTCCATTGTGTGAATTCAGGGCTGGAGTGAAATTCCAGGATGAAGAGATCTCTAGGTCTAGAAAGGCTAGAGTGTAGCCTGGAGAGGGTAGTTCATAAGGAACCAGGAAGATCCTTGATTCTTAACAATAATACAGAACAAAATGTAACTTCAGAAATTTATCTAAACTGGGGAGTCCCCAAGAGGGGAAAGGAGCCCTCTAACACCAAAATAAACAAACAAATAAAAGGTCTAATCCCAATTTCCAGCATGAATTCATTCTATAATTACTAAGTTGGGAATAAATCCACAAATTGGTCAGCGTACTATCACCTTTTGTGATTCTATGGCATTACTTTGCTACTGCAGCATTCTTCCCACTCGAGAACACTGAAGTTCATTAAATCTCATACTCGTAGGTAAGAAAGGAACATATAAAGTTATCTAGTCTATGTGCATGCCTTCAATAGGGTAGAGTGGTAATAATGGAATGAATCTATCCTTGGAATGAAGGGACTTTTATTTAAGCTTCATTTCTGCCATTTACTAGGGATATGGTTTTAGACAAGTAATTTAATTGCTCCAAGACTCAATTTTTTAGTCTCTAAAAAGGGGATAACATTTAAACTATGTTCCTTATGAAGTAGTCCTGAATAAAGCATTTAAAAGTGCATAAACAGAAACTCCTATTGCTCACTATATCTAGTTCATACTAGTTATATTGGCTGTCTTGCCATTCACTCTACTATGGCTCCTTCTGGACTGCTAGTGCAGATTCCAAAGGCAAGGCTCTTGGGCACTTAATACATCTACATCTAGCTTTAAAACAACTACCCTAAGAGGATGCTGTCCTGATTGGTGAGTGTATAAATGCAAACTCAGGTGGTTCACTGTATCTAACCTTAGTCATTTTCCTGCCAATCACATTGCCAACCAAACATATATATTAATCCTCTTTCCCCCTTTGACCATTTGCCATGAAAAATGATATCAAATAAATCACTGCTCATGGAAAAAGAGTGAAAATCCTATGTTCCCCATAAAAATGTAAGTTTGCTGGGGCCAAGGACTATTTCTTTCTTTTTTTTTCTTTTTTTTTAATCCCCAGAGTTTACCCCAGCGCTTATCATATAGTAAGTGCTTTATAAATTTTATTTTCATTCATTCAGAAAATATATTACAGTTATTTTGACTTAAAAACAGTATTCCCTACTATTTTTAAGTCCCTTTCCTAGGAACACATTTCACTGTTAAACAGCTGTAGGAAACTATATATTACACTAAACAGATGATATATACATTATTATTACCTATATCACATCTTAATGGTATTAAGATTTCAGGAACCATATGTATAAATGGACCATTGGTAGGAGGATGAGATGTATTGATAGAGCAGAACAGAAAATGGGCATGCAAATGGACTGCTCAGATATCGCTGGCCAAGTAGCAAGGGGTCAAGAATTATTTGGAATTGTGGTGCACACACGGACCATAGAGCAGAGCAAGACAATGGGACAAAATCAGAACAGTAGTCAGAATCTAAGAAATTTGTGGTTTCTAAAAGGGAAAAGTCAAGGCAATAAATTCAAAACCCAAGACAGACTTTGGCAGCAAAGGGATCAAATGGAAAACAGATAATGAAAGGCTATGAATATAGATCCTGAATTTGCCACTTTCCACCTAAATGACTTTAAGCAACTAATTCATTTAATTTTTTGGAGTTCTTAGTTTGTTCATCTCTACAATGAACAGAGATGAGGAAAAACAGATCACCCCTAAGGTCCCATCTAATTCTTGGCCATGTAAGAACTTTGGGAGGTAGTCAGGGAAAGAGACCACAATGGCACAAGCCAACAGGAATCCATGACATTGTGCCGGCCTTTCACCTCAGCTCCTAAGAAGTCTCCTACATGCATGTTGGCAAGAATCCTCTGCAATAGAATGGGGTAATCTGGAATAGAGTAGGCTAGGAAGGACACAGGAGGAGACTGTCAAAATCTCATCAACATTAAGTACATATTGCAGCAAAATGTGATGTCTAAATATAATTAACTCTCACTCCCATATTATAATGTTTGTTCACATTACCAAGATCACCATATGTGCCACTGTTCACATAAGCTATTTTCAGCATAGGTGTTCTAGGACCTTTGGCCCCACTCTATTTCTAATCTGAATCTTTCATGCTTAAACCTGTTTGTTTTTGTCTTAATGAAGACTGGAGAGTTGGTTTCCATTTCCTGTGTAAGAGTCCTTTATAGATTTCGAGATCATTATTAATCTGCTCCCTCAATTTTCTCTTCTCTAGAATAATTGATGCATGGTGTCTCATTTCCTGATGGGTCTTATTTTCAATCCTCTAATCATATCTCTTGCCCTCCCTTGATGCTCCTTTTAAATTGTGCTTGATTGATTGATGGCCCTTTTAAATTGTGCATGGCTGATTATTCTTTGAGTTAAAAAAAAAAAAACCTTCTAAATTACAAGTATGTCTTATTCCCAAATCTGATTCTGGCATAGAGATGAACTTGCATGTTTGAAGACTGTCAGTGAAGGGTAAGTTCTAAGTTGGAAAGTCTATATTTTATTGGTTGATATGTCTGCTATCTGAGGGCCAGCTTAGTTAAGCTTAGAGAGGATCATCTCCAAAACTAAACCAGCACACAATGAATATTTTGCTCATAGAAATTCATTAAACAGACAAAAAAAACACATATGAAGATGAAAGAGAAAAAAAGAGAAGGAAAGGATCACACTGTTTTCAATTACAAATTCCTTCTCCTTTTTCTTACATTTTTATGATAGAAAGCAGAAAGCCAAATGAAATATAACATTTATTTCAATATTAGACGATCTTTTGGATATGGGTTCTTCCTTTCTTGATGCAGATCATAACCATTTTTATTTAATTTAGAGACTAGTCATCATGAGTTTCCTTGACTAAATAAAACTTATTACTCTGTAGTCAACTTGGCAATATCTTCCAAAATTTAACTAGCCAGTCCATCTTTGGATCTTTCCATTTAGATACAATCTACCAGACCTTGCATTCTATAGACAACTGCCAATTGCCCAGGGGTATGAGAGGAGGACATCAATGGAAGATGAAATAGAAACTACTAATAAAATTGACCCCAAGTTAAGAGTTTCCATTTATAAATATTTGTTGTTAATTTAATATGAAATCTAGTGGCAAAATTATGATCCTTGTTCTGCTTTTGAAGTGCCCAGCTCCAATTTCATGGAACAAATACTTATTTATATTATGCTTTTAGTAGTACAGGCTTTTTTCTTAGGCCTTTGGCTTCAGTTTTCCACAAAGGAGAGTATCTATTCCTAACTATGGGTCTGAAAAGGAGCTCCGAATCTTCGAGTGGACCCAAGTGTATTCTCTACAATCATATAGAAAAAGGGCTATGAAAGCTGTAGTGGGGAAGGGGGTGGGAAGTATTTAAGGAAGAGGCTTTCTTGTAGCCTCCTTGAAATATGACAGACCTGAGATCTTGCTCCCCCAGCCCCATTTCAGAAGTTGGGTTAATTCTTAGGGAAAGGAAAAGACTAAGAGCTTGACTTCTCCAAGCTTCTGTAAAGGAAGAATCCTAGACCAAGCATCTTGCCATTTTCACATACAGAAGGACAAGTTCATCTTCTTCTCTGTTCTTACTCTGTCATAAGAAGATTTGTATTGAGGGGAGGAGGTTAGGGCTGTAGTTAAGACCTCCTGGTAGGAATCTCTGGATTACTAAGCTAATGTCCATGAAGGATCAAAAAAAATGTTCTCTCTTCCTTCCTTCTCTTCTTCCTTTCTATCTTTCCTTCCTCTCCAACCCTTCTTCCCTCTTTCTCTCCCTTCTCCCCCTCTCCCCCTTCCCTATCTCAAGGGAAGAATTTTCCTCAGAAAATTGATCCCTTTACTTTCATGTCCTCCCTCTTTAGTCCCTCAATCAATCCTTTCCCCTTTTAGTCAAAGCCTTATTCCCAGAGGTTTTTCCCCATCTTTAGGTTAAGGAAGCCAGCTAATCCTTGGAAATTTCAGGACATTTTTGTTCTTTATGAAACTCAAGGCAAAGAAGAATAGAGAGAAGGGAAAGTTTGGAGTGTATTTAGATCACTGAGGTATTGGGGCCATTGAATGGGACATGAAAAACAGCACACACAAACACACAATACAAATCTCTGTAACTACCAAGTTGAAAAAAAGATGCCAATCTGTATTGGAAGAGGGGATTTCTTTATTGAGGAATTAACCATGCCAGCGAAAAAGTTCCAGGTCCAATCCCTATACTTATCCTTTAACCAATAAAATTTCAAAAGATCAAACAAACCTTTCCAGTCTGAAAGCAATAGCTTTGTAAACCATTAATCCATTTCACTTGTATACTTAGATTTAATACTACAGAAGTTTTCATTTTAGCTTGACTTGGTTTTAGTCTGTATTATTTCAAATTTTTAATCAATCCTGGCTTACATATCTAGAGCAATACTAAAAGATTTTCCTCCTTTAATTTCTTTTTCTCCCTTTATTTATGTAATACAACCCAACCTTTAAATGAGTTGAGTGAGATTATAGATAAATATATACACATATATACTATATATTCTAAGATTATTTTAGGCTAAAACAAGAAAAAATATTTTTTCTTACTATCTTTTAGTATTTTTAAATATTTGTGTGCATACACATCTTTTGTGTGTATGTATAAGTATATATATATATATATATATATATATATATATATATATATATGTATTTATATACACAAATATATATATAGTTATGCTTACACACACACACACACACATATATATACATATATTTTTTTTGGGGGGGAGTATATACATATACACAGAATCAGAACTTTAAGAGTGTAGTGGCAAAGAACTGGAAATTGAGGGGATGCCTATCAATTGGGTAACGGTTAAACAAACTGAGGTGATGAAATACCGTGCTAGGAGATGAAATAATGAAGAGTAAAATGAACAAAATCAAGACAACGCTGTATATTCTAGTGTTATTGTGTTGTTTTGTATCCTTCACTTCCAAAGAGAACCATGACATCAGGGAGGTGATGTCATGACACGCAAGTGAATTGGATGTAAGTGAGGGAGGGCTGTGCAAAGTCACTGGTCTCACTTTCTCTTGTGGAACCCTTTGGAGCCAATAACCAAATCTAGAACAGGACGACTGGAGATGGCCCTGGATGCAATGGGAGATCTTGGCATTTTTAAGCTAAGGTCGTTAATAGATCTTGGTTTGATAGAATGCCCAATTTGTGATTGAGACTAGTAAGATACAGTAATAGCAATACTGTTCGAAGAATAACTAAGTTAAATACTCAGATCAACTACAAAGAACTTATGAAAGAAGAAGTTATTCTCCTCTGGGGAAAGAACTGATAAATAAAAGGACGTATAGCATAGTTTAACATATCTATCTATTTATCTATTTATTTAAATATCTAGTTGCCTTCTCTAGTGTGGGATGCGGAAATATGAAGGGGAGAAGGGAGAAAATTCAAAATGTAAAATATAATGAAAAATAAATTTAAAAAAGAAGTATAAGAAAGAATAAGTTTTCTTTTTCTTATTTTTGGTTTAAACTTTAACCTGGCTTGGCCTAAATTAATGCCAGACTTGGATCTATTTATATTCTATTCATACTATAAGTGTACCTATAAAGAAGTGAAGCAATATATATGTTGCTATATACTAGCATTTTGGATTGACTACCCAGCTTTATGCCATAGTCAGTACAATGGACAATTCGCAGCTAGTTTGTTTTTTCCATGTGGATTCTTAGGTTGATTTATCTTACGGAATCCTGGACCTCATTAAATCCTTACATCCATAAGTAGAAAAACCTCAAAGACCTTGCCATCTGTGGAAACTCCCTCTTCTCTCTGGATCCCACCATAAACATCCGCTATGTCATCCCTCCTTTGATGTCTCAACTGGCAATAATCAGAGTGGTCACTGAATAGCTATTACTACAATTGTTTTTGTCAAGCTATTCTGCATGACTGGGATGTTTGCATGAGATTTTATTAAAGACTCTTTAAGGGGTTGTCTCACTCCTCCAAGTCAAACGGACAATAAACACTGAGGGGTGTTGTAAAATAAAAAGAACAAAATAATGTAATCAAACTTATTATATAAGATCCCACATACAAACCAGCCCCGTTCCTTTGGACCTGTATCTATTTGAAGGTGATTTGGATTAGTGATTCTTTTACAAAAAGTCTGAAAATTAGGAAAACACCAGAATTGCCCTGATACCCAGTAACATTACTCCAAAGTGAGGAAATTGGTGTGGTTATCGATGTGGGAAATATTTACAATTCGGCGACCTTTGTTATTGTTACTGCTGCCAGTGCAATAATTTATCATGTTAAGGTATCTTATTGGCCAGACTGAAAAGTACATTAGCAGGGAGAAATGATTACTAGGGAAGACTTAATTACTGTCCTTTGTGTATTTAATGTTGGTTTAATATATACAAGGAAGGAAGCAAAAGCTGCATGTGACAAATGCCTATTAATTTGTCAATCCTTTCAGGCAATAGATTTTTGGAAGAAATAAAAAAATTTAGGAAGAAGGCAAAAGATAGCGTTTAATGATGAGTCTGCTTTCCAGATATAATTACCTGATGAAGGTTTTATGTCTCTGTGAAATTTGGGGGGAGAGGGAGCTGGTGCAAGAAGGGAGTCAAATAATAGTGAATGTCTAGTGCTGGGCCCACTGCACCATGCTGCCTCTGAAATAGCAGGTGTATGTACACAGTTTATGTTGAAAAGGGCCTGGTTTCTATTCATTTTCCCCTAATTTATGGCTAAAGCTTTTCTGATTCATTCTGTTAAAAACATGGCTACCCAGTACCAGAGTCTCCACTCAAGAGCAGCATTGCCTTGTGAAGGAAAGAGCACTGATTGGAAGTCAGAGAACCTAGCTTTTAGTTTTTTCATGACAAAGGGCATACTGCTTGACCTCTTGGGGACTCAGTCTCCCCATCTTTAAAATGGAGAGAGAAGAGAAAAGGGGAACACGCATTAAGCACTTCTTATGTGCCAGGCACTATCCTAAGCACTTTATAAATGTCTCATTTGATTGATGATAGTATCAATTGAGTTAGAGCTGAAACAGACCTGGGAGACTGTCTGGTTTATTAGCCTCATCTTACAGATGTTACACAAATAATAAATAATGGAGTTGGAATTTGAATATAGGTCTTCTGACTTTGAATAAAGGCTCTTTCTGCTGGTCTTTTTCTTGTACTACAGGATTGTAGGTGAAATTAAAATTAGGACAGAAAAATCACTAGAAACATTCAGTGTTTCAAGTACACTGAAAGGGAATGATTGTTATGAATTTTTTAGATCTGGGAAGTAAGTTCCGAAACAGGAATAAGTGCCCGACTTTGAGGACAATTTTATATCAGATGAGCAGTATTAGAAAATTCTTTCTTGCGCTTTGAGGCCTACAAAGTATATTTTGTAAATTGTATGTAAATGGACGTCTAGTGGCACCGTGGACCTGAGTTCAAATTTGTCCTCAAACACTTACATACTTGCTGTGACCCTGGACAAGTAATAACACTATTTGCCTCAGTTTCCTCATTTGTAAAATGAGTTGGAGAAGGAAATGGCAAACCACTTGCTGTGTGACCCTGGGCAGGTGACTTTATCCTGTTTGCCTCAGTTTCCTCATCTGTAAAATGAGCTGGACAAGGAAATGGGAATTCACTTCAGCATCTTTGCCAAGAAAATCCCAAATAAGGTCAGTCAGATATGACTTAATAACAAGACAAAAATATAAATGGAAGCTATTATCATTAACAATCATTAACAATTAGAACTTGGTGCTGGAGTACATCACTAGCCCAAGATAAAAACACAACTAAATGAGCAAATAAATTTCTTTTCACATTATTTTAATGATGTTTTTAAAAAATACTGCTGTGTTCTGTTTAACAGAACTTTATTTTAGATATAAGTATGATCAAGAAAAACATATACTTGTATACTGATTATGTTTGATACCCCATTCCTATATTTGTCCTCTACCACTTCTCTGTTGATACCCAGTACCCAGTAATAACCCAGCAGAGAAGTTATATTTCATCAGCAGTCCAACGGAATCATGCCTGATTTTTGTGCTAATCTGAGTTCTGATTTGTCTTCATTTAGAAAAGGGGTAAATATTTTCTGCTACATTATTATGCATACCTTTTTCTTAGTTCAGCTTACTTTGTTCTTTATCAGTTCATACAAATATTTCAAAGATTCTCAGTGTCTTCATTTTGTATTTTATTATGGTAAAAAATTTTTCATCATGTTCATATGCCACAATTTGTTTAGTCATTCCTCAAATGATGGCCACCCAACTATTTCCAATTCCAAACTATTTCCTCCAGATCTAAAATAGGATTCTAAAAATCTCTTTGATGATGATTTTCTACTTTACAAATTTCAGTACAGAATAATACTACAGTCTATTACATTTTTAGGTAAGAGGAAAAATGATACCCAGTAGTTTAAAAATGTCCCCAAAGGGCTTGTTTTTTCCCCAACTCTTGATGGAAGTAATCTTGCTTCTGGGCTGAAACCTTTTATTTTGAAAATCAGCCTGCAGCACAAGAAGACCAAGTTTCCCTTAAAAAATAGAATTTGTAATAACACTGCTTATAGAGCCATAACAACACCAATGTGTGGCCAGTATTGGTGTGATAACAGTATGAAGAGACATTTCAACACTCAGTTTAGACTCCTGCACTTTAGTGCAGTGGAACAGACTGATAAAACACAGATTTTAGGGGGGAAAAGCTAGAACAAGATGTAAAGCCAAAACAAAGCAAAGCAAAACAAAACAAAACAAAAAAGAATGAAGGAGGACTTAGCATGAATGGTTGTCTGAAGGGGAATCTATAAATATAATGAAAGATTTAATATGTACCAAACCTAAAGGTTGAGGATGAAATGGAAACTGGAGCATCTGCAGTATGGCTATGTGTCTCCAGGAAAATAAAAGGTCATAAAAGCTTTCAGTACCATAAATACTTAAGGGCATAAGTCCCTACAGCAGAAATAAATGCTTGTCTTTAAGAATTCTCTCATGTGAAATCAATAGAATCGGTAAAATCTCTCATAAACATGGTGACCACCAAAAATACATAGCCCAATGGCAACCATAAAAAGTCCAGGCGTTTTCCATCAGGGAAGGTATAGAGAGTAAGAGTTACTGGGTGTATGTAAAATTTATTATTGTTTGTTTTACTTAGTCATCCTCTGTTTTCTATAAGGAAATGTCTCTTTGTTGATTAGAATCTGTAACCATTCATTTCTACCCCATCCTTCTTCTATCTATACACTGCTTTATTTACATTTTCCATTCCACACCTCTGTCCATTACAGTGGAAAAAAATACTTTAATACATCATGTATTCCATCATATCCTGGTCTTTCTTTCTTATACTCATTGAACAGTGACCAAATGCAAAACTTAAATATGTATAGATTTTCCTATAAGTATGCACCCATACCAACTACTATTAGACCAAAATTATGAACATTCTCCTTCAGAGTGCCTGTAGTTTCATTTCTACTGTCAAATGCCCTGGTTTAATCTGATTTTGAAGGACTACTTGGAAGTAAGTATTGATAGGAAAACAGAGAGAACAGAGTTTCTCTATTTTTAAGTCTAATTGTTAAGAAATGAAGACTTATCTGTAACTTTTTTGTATTAATTTCCACCCCCCCCCAACTATGGTTTGGTACTAAGCCCCTTTGCTGCCTAAGAGAAAACCACATGCTAAAAAGGAGTCAAGTTTAAAAATTCATCTATGATGTTCTCCCATGATGAAGAAAATGCCTACTCCTGCTAAGATCTTTAAATCCTCCCTCCTCCTCCAACCTATCTTCATTAAGAGGATTAAACTGATATTTGTTCATTTTCTCATTTTTGATGATTCATTTCTAAACCAATTTTTAAAAAATCTAGAGTTTTGTGACAAATATTTTTACTAAGTTTTCTATTAATTAGGCTACAAAAAAGAAAGGCGTGGGGAACAGAACTTTGTTTGCTGAGTATATGAACAAGTGGAAAAAATTCCAGGTTAAATTTCAAAAGACTTTGGTTTCAGTACCAGACTTGCCAGTATTGCTAACTCATCCAAAGTTTTTCTTCTGTTTGGAACTCAACTGTAAAAAGTGGATAACAATATCTGCTCTCCAACCTTATGTGTATGTTGTGAGGGTATTTCTCAATAATTATCAAGTCATGCTGTCTGTACTAAGGATATTCTGCTCATCTCCTTTTTCACACCTTGGTTTGAGCTCCTAGGGCTGTGTTCAAGTAGTTGAGCTTTCGCTCTATCTTACTTGAAACTAGACCTCTACCTATTTCCCCAGGCATTTTCAAACTTCACCATCAGGTAAATATTTTCCTTCTTTTTAGGTCCTTTTCACCTTTATATATCATCTTATCCATTAGAATGTAAAGTTAAAGGGCTGGGACTATTTTGTTTATTAGCTTTTGTATCCGTAGTGCTTAGCACAATGCCAACATATTTAATTAATTCATAATTTCTATAAGAAGTGTCATACAAATGAGAAATTATTTAAAATTTTAAAATTACTTAATCCAAATACTACTACTAAGTTCTTTCCATTTCACCGTACTCAATGCATGCTGAGAGAAAGCAAATAGGGTAAGAGATAAAGAGTGGTTTTAGAGTTGGGAATCCCTGTATTTCATTACTTCTGAACAAATCCTTAACCCTTCTAATGTTCCAGGCAACTGTTTAGGTGACAAATTAAATTACCCACCAGTCCAAGTAACCACACTGAACAACATATGCTGCAAAATGTTTTCTCTTCTCTCTTTCAGGGAAGAGACAATCTCCAGAGAAGCTAATTAATTGCAAGAATTCTACACCTCCCGGTTATAATAAAAATGTGAATGGTCACTATAGCATTTATACTTCCTTGGGAGAGAAGGAAGTGAAATATCTTCCCCTTCATCATGAACCTTTCTGTCCTATCCACAGTGAGGCAAGTATTCCTTGACCACCCCCAGGTAGAAGTGACCCTTGTCAAGAATAATCATTTACTAAATGTTACTGAGCTCAGGGTGAAGAAATGTGGTACCATCCCTGATCTAAAAGGGTTTAGAATCTAATTGTAAATCTGTACATATATGTCTATATATATATGTCTATATATATATATATATATATATACAAAGATATGTGTGTATATATAATATATAAGACAGATGTATATGTAATATCTATATTTGTATACATACCCATACTCAAGGATACAAGATTCTGTTACATGAGTGATACAGGTACAGGTACAGTGTACAATATAGAAGGAATTCAGAGGATGGAGTGACCATCAACCAGCTGAGTGGTACAATCACTCTGAGGACTCTTGAATTTTCAGAAGGATATAGATAAAAGACCCTCCTTCTAGCAGAATGGACATAATATCTTTGGTACTATCTGGCTTCCCCCTTTGTCCTAAAATATTTATAAACCATTGTTTGTATATATTTCAGGGACCTGAAAGTGACTATTATATAATGTTATAAGAAAAACATTGTGAGCCAAGATTCTAGTTAGCATAATTTAAGAAGGAAAAGAAATAATGATCCAATCCAAAGTTCAATTAAGCTTAGGCAATATAATGAATGATTTGCTATTGCCTTAGGAAAAGAAAATAAGTTGTAATCAACTTTTTGGAATTCTAAAAATTATGCTTTTGCCAAAGTAGGCAGAGGAAATTTCATGATTGTTATTTTATGTTAGCTTTAAATTCATTACACAGGGGCTATATATCACTTTTGAATTTTATATGTGTGTGTGTGTGTGTGTATGTATATATAGACATGCCATGGTTATACACAGACAAAATAATAAATTTAAATTTACATAGATTTTAGTAGTTTACAAAGAACATTTGCTATGTATTTTAGTTCATCTGAATCTTGAAACAATGTTATCAAATAAGAAAGGTAAATTAGAGATGAAGAAAATGGGGTTTAGGGAAAATCATAAGATTTGCAGAAGGAAGGGAAGAAAGGAAGACATGAAGGAGGTAGGGAAAGAGAGAAGAAATAGGCTTATTAAGTACCTACTATGAGCTAAGTAAGAACTTTGCAACAATTATATCATTTGATCCTCAGAACAATCCTAGGAGGCAGGTGTTTAGATTAGTCTTATTTTACAGTAGAGGAAACCGTAGGAGGCAGAAGTTAAGCAAATGAGGCCAGGTTTCAAAGGTCAGAATTCTATCTACTTACCTTATCTACTTGTCTCCAATTAAACAGACTGTAAAGCATTTATTAAAACTTGGGTCTTCAGTCACTTAGTCTAATTTTCTTTTCCCCAAATAAGGCAATTTTTGCTTAAATGTTAGCTATGCTAAATAAATATTGTTCCAAATCTTTTGGGGTCTTATGTTTTAATCAAAGAGTATCCATTTAAGTAAGAATTATTCATTTTATAAGTGGAATATACCTTCAAGAAGTTCCTTTTGTCATATTAATAGCTAGAACCTCTACTTTTTAATTATTTCATGCTCCTTTCTATGAGAGCCTGCCTGCCTTGTGACAGGGGAGATTGCCAACTTGTCCATTCCTAATTATCTGCTGTAGTACTGGTCCATGTCATCCTCTCTTTAATGATATCTTTTATAGCTAATCATTTCTTTGATGATATCTTTTATTATACCTACCATGTACCTCTACTTTGTCCTTTGAGAGAACTGCAATTTGGATTTCTCAGATTCATAGCCATATAACATCACTGGAAAATATTAGTGTTTTAAACATGAAGTTTTGTTTCAAGAAAAAGGCTGGGGTCACTGAAAAACACTACAAAGTTTCCCAAATGCAACAAAACCTACTTTTTCCCCCATTTCAATTCTGTAGCAATAATTTTAAATTAGACTTACCTAAAGGTTTGGCAAGTAGGGCTGAGAACCGGGGAATGGATGACATAGGTAAAATTAGCAAAAACACAGTGACTGGGAAAAAGAGTGAACAGATCCTTTTAAACCAGTCTTTCAACAGAAATAAAGGATTTCTTTGGAACTAAAGAACAAATCAATGCATAATTATGGAGGCAAAAGGATAAGTCATTGTGGAAGGGCATAATGAAGGTGACTTTAACTAAATCAGTATCTGTAAGTAAAATTCTTACCCCACCTTAAGAGTTACTCTACTTTACATGATGAAAATAATGCAGTAATGGCAGTCAGGCAAGAGAGAGATCAAATTAGATAGTATTAAATTATAGTCAAGTATAGGCCCAGATAAAATATGTGAATTTCTATTATGCTAAGAAAACAAATATTTCTTATGTTTTGATCCTAGGTAAATTCATTCGGGCAGTTGGGACCTGGATTCAGAAAGACTCATCTTGGCAAATTCAAATCTGGCCCCTGACACTTACTAGCTGTGTGACCTTAAATAAGTAATTTAGTACTGTTTGCCTCAGTTTTCTTACAACCTGGAGAAGAAAATGGCAAATCACTCCAATATCTCTGCAAACTTACTTTGTGCGATTCGTGGGATCACAAAGAATTGGACATAACTGAAAATGACCAAATAACACAATTTCATTCACTCATATCATATCAATTTACTTCATTATAATTCAATTTGAACATTTAATAAGTATGTATTATATTCAAGATATGATAGCAAGACTCTAAAGACATAAAGAAAAAATAGTAATCACCCATCTTCAAAAATTGCATGGCATTTGAAAGCTACTATATATATATATATATATATATATATATATATATATATATATATATATACACACACACACACACACACACACACACACACACACACACACACACACACACAAGTAATTACAATATAATTTAATTAGGGAGAGAATACTAATCGCTGAAGGAGATCAGGACCAAAGTCAAGGACAACAAATATGCCTTTGTTGATTTGCAATTTTAAAATAATCAAATAAGACCTACAAACGCTAGGAACAGCCTTGGATACAAGCAAACCTTCTGCTTTTATAAAGCTAGAAATTTATAATTTGAGAAGTCAAGTAATTTGCCCATTGTCAATCAGAGATTGATCTGGGACTGCATTTCAGGTATTCTCACTCTCAATCTATGTATTAATTCTTTGATTTTTTAAAGTGTCTTACATGTAAAAATATATGGTGAAATATTTTATTGATCATACTCAACAGGCAATGTATAAAGGTAGTGATGTGTGTGTGTGGGGGGGGGGAGTTGATGTTATTGGGACTAAGGGAAGGATTCCTTGTTTGCTGTAAGACAAAAATTGTTAGAAAAAGTACTATTATTATAAGATTACAAATTATTAAATTAAGAAATGGATGGTACCACAAGGTATATATTTTTTTAAATTTCCATTGCTTTATAGATAAGGAATGTTCAGAGTTAGAGAGATAGTAAGTAGCAGAGTCAGAATTTGAACGCAGGACCTCTAATAATATACTTGGACCTCTTTCTACTTCCTCAGTTTTCAATGTTGGGCTCCTAATATAATCTTGAAGGACAAATTCCTTTCTCTTTGTAAAATACAATCTTAATTTTTTTTAATATGTTTTTCTGAAATGACAGACAGGTCAGCTATGGGCTTAAATAAAATCTTAAGTGTTATTGAATGATACGAGTATAAAGTGGGTCCATTTTGGTCTTGAGAGTTTCTTTGAAATTCTATTCATTTAAGACAAAGAGAAATGGGTCTGAAGGCAATGGCATATCAAAATGCTGAACATATTAAAATCTGCCACAAGTCATCTTTCTAGGATCATTTCACTCTCCCAATGTGCCTATGCACATTATCTGATCCTCCCACCCAAACTCTCACATATGTCTCTGAGAATAAGTGTAGTAGAAAGAATAAGAGACTAAAAGCTGGAAGGACAGTGTTTTGGTGGGCTGTTTGTCACTAATTAAGTGTGTGACCCATGGAAACTTCTCTGGCCCCAAGTGTCCCCAAATTCAAAATAATGAAGGTTGGACTACATAATGTCTGAAGTTCTTTCCAACTTTATCCTTTTTGTGACTTTAATTCTCTCATTTTGTTCTGAGGGCAATATAATACATGTTATTTGTCACATCTCTGTTTATTGGACATCTTGAACCAGATGTTCTATAGACATCTGAAACATAACACGTCCCAAACTAATTCTTTCCCCAAAGTCTCTCCTTTCCTCCAAATTTCTTTATTATTGTTGAGGGTACCACCTCCTCCTAACCCTTTGGGCCTGCAACTTAGGTATCAATCTTGACTCTAACTGTCACTCTTTCTCTCAATCCAATTTGTTGCCAAATTCAGTTAACTTCACCTTTTTCAAAGGTTGAGAAGGATATACCTTCTTATCCCCTCTGACCATTCTGATACAGATCCTCATCATCTTACACCTGGACTTTCTCTTGTCTCCTTATCCCTTACTCCTTTTCACACAAATCTAGGGGTTTTCACTGGCTGTCCACCATGGTTGGAATTTTCTCCTTCTCCTTCTCATCTAAAATATCATTTCCTGCAAGAAGCCTTTCCTGTCATCTCCACTTTATCTTGTTTGTATAGAGCTGTTCGTAGGTTGCCTTCCTCATTAAATTGTAAGTTCCTTGAGGACAGGGACTGCTTTTACCTTTCTTTGTATCCCCAGGACTTAGCACAATACCTACTACAAAGTAGATGCTTAACAAATGCTTTCTGACACCTGTGATATATCAGACAAGTTCTAACTGCATTGTATATAAATATTTAGAAAAACTGACCATGTATAGGAAATACACTTTAAAGAAATAATTTGTTTAAATATATTTTCTATCCTTCTCCATTCCCTCATATGACCTTTTCTCTTGCCTTCTCTCCCATCTCTCTGCACTGATATATTACCTTTGTTTTAGGATCTCTGCTCCTGATGTCTTTATACAGTTTATAAAGTCTTGGTTTTTTAATAATATCTTCTTCATTTCCAGCTACTACTTCTTCTCCCCCCACTTTTATGGTCTTTTCCAACTATATTCACTTCCATCTATACATTGAAGCTTTAAGTTCTTACACTCTAGTTCTTTAACATGTTCTTCTCTAGGATCTAGAATCTTTCAATCCTTTCATTTTTTCCTGGTATCTATTTCAAATCACATGGCAATGAAGATACTATATAAGTCAAAGTTTTCTCTGTCTTTTTAAAATAAAGCCTATTGCTTTTTTGTTGAAATAAAAGTTATTAGTCTAAAATTTTTATGATGACATTCATTCATATATACAATTGGAACATTTTAAAAGAGGGTATGGTCTAGGAAGATACCATGAAAACATTTTTGAATTGTTAGTAAAACACATGTATCCAAAATGATAAACTTGGATTGTTCCTTTAAAACCTTCAGCTCTCTTTTTCCCCCTTCTCTTCTCTGCTAAATCACTACCAAACTGTAGAAATGACCTATTTTAAAACTATGAGGTGATTTTAAAACACAAGGAAATAAGACAAACTGTTCACACTGGTAAGGAGTTCTAAAACTACAGGCCAGCATAAAAAGAAAAAAAAACCCACTGGGAAATGAAGGGCTATTAAATTAAAATAGAAACATTCTCCTTATGAAACAAGTACCCTAGGAAATATTTTGAACTATAGAAATGGATAACAATAAAGACAAACAGGAAATAGTAACAAGTGACTGCACTTGTGGTACAATGCTGATATGACAAAAGTACATCTATGTGGGCAAAGAGAGAGGGAAATATTTGTTAATGAAAGTAATATGAAAACAAATGGTTTCAATAAAAATAAGGGTTTTATTATTATTAAACTGAATTGAATTTAACAAATCAATTAATTATTAATTAAATTAAATTATTATGATAAAACCTGGTTTATACTGATTGAGTAATGGTTGAACAAAATGTGGTATATGAATGTAATCAAATATAACTATGTAATATGAAATGATAAATATAAGAATTCAAATATGTAGGAGGATACACAGTGAAATAAGTAGGAATAATATCTTCAGTGGCTAAGATAATGTAAATGAAAACAACTTTAAATATATAGTTCATCCTATTAGATTAATTGCAATGATCAATTTTGGAATATCTCTAAAAACTGATAATAAATAATGTTCTCTTTCCTTAGGTCACTTGAGACATATGAACTTGTTTTTAAAAGTGTTTTAATAATTGCATTTTAATATAATTTTTTTTTTTTGTATAACTATATATTTCATGACATAAAAATAGCGTGTGTTCACCTTAAGTAGAAAGGTGGAGAGATTACAAAGTTATGTACCCTGTCAACCTTCTCTAACCATAGTGTGGCCAGGGCAAACAGGTGGTACAGTGGATACAATACTGGGCTTGGAGTCAGGAAGAGCCAGCTTCATAAGTTGAAATCTGGGCTCAGATACTAACTGCCTGTATGATCCCAGGCAAGTAACTTAATTCTGCTTGCGTCAGTTTTTCATGTGTAATAAATGAGCTAGGAAAGGAAATAGTAAGCCACTCCAATTTTTTACCAAGAATAGGGGTCACAAAAAGTCTGATGCAACTGAAAAAATGACTTATTTTTCTTAAATTTCATTTTTCTTTGTTACAAAGGAGAATTTTATTGAGGATGGGATAAAAAGGAACAGATCATGAAATAGCTGTGGAATAAGAAGGCATCAATAAAAATATAAAACAAATTAGTAAAATTAACCTTTTCCCATTATCACTGATTTGCCTTCTTTGACACGAATACAGTTGTAGCTGTATGATGAAAACTTACATAAATAATTTACAAATATTAGTAGCTGTGATAACAAATAGAAGTGGATCTGTTGCTCTAATAAGACTCAAAGACAGAAATCTATATTGGGAAAGTTGGGAAGAGAACAAAGACCCCCTTCTGATGCTAATCCAGTGATTAAAGAAATCATGAGTTGTAAGGTAAAGGAAAGATAAAAGGAAGTTTTGCTTTTTGGCAGCAAAGAAAACCAGCTCAAACACATGGAACTGAAATTTGGGGCTATAATTTCTTTGTTTTTTCTTTTATATTAAAATGTAGAAGAGTAGGTAGACCAAGTAGGGAAGAGTCAGGACAAATTTCTTTCTAAGAATCTAGTTTTTGCATAACATTCCAAAGAACAGAGTAATAAAAATTCAATTAAAACTAATTTATTATGTAGAACAAACATTTGTTAAGAACTTGGTTTCTGTCAACCAACAGGCATGATACTGTAAGGAATACAAAAAAAAGGTACAGATTCAGAATCTGCATTCTAGTGGAAAGGGAAAATATTTGTTGTGCAAATACAGGGAAGGACATGCAAAGACTCAAGAAAAGCTAAAGGAGGAATGATGCATTTTTTCTCCTCTTATTGTCTTGTTTCTTCTCTACTCAAATTTGTTAATTTTACTGTAAATCACCTTATATGGATAATTATTATAGTTTTTAAAAAAATCTCAATTTCATTATGAAGACATATCAAAAGTATTATGGTAATTCTGGCAATACTGAAAGTACATGACTGACAACTCACTTAAAACAAGGGGAAAAACTGAAATCTTTTCTTACACTATGCTTATCTTAAATATTTGTGTTTTCTCCAATTTTTGAAGGAATCTTTTAGAAAGGTCAAATATCCTTTTCCTAATGTGAATGAATGCACTATTGACTGATCTCATAAATTTAGATTCTGAATACATTTTTTAAAAAAAAGTTTTAAAAAGCGCCCTATCTGCTTATTTTTATGTATAGGGCTACTGAACCAAGTTTCTCCAAAAAGAGAAATCTGGTATCTTGTACTACAATCTTATGAAAGATAGTTGAGGAATCTGAATCACTTTACCATTTTAAAATTTCAAACACAACATTTATATTCATGTAATGGCTTTTCAGGGAGCAAATACTAAATGAATCTGTCACTGTAATTTCCTAACATATTCCAAGATGATATTATCATGCTAAATCATGGTCTCTAAAGACCACAGAGATTCAATCATAAAAATTGCCCACTTTTCCACTCTAATGAATACTGGAGATGGTCATGAAAGCTGCCATTCACTAAAGAAGTACGGATGCAATCATACCCTGACTAGCCCTTAGGCTAATAATAAATAACTATGACAGTAAAATTCATTTGAAAAGCAAGAAAGGAAACAAAACAATGTACTTGGATGTATTTTTACAATATCTTAGTTAAAAACTAAAAGATCTCCAAAAAAGACTGAGAAGAGTCTTATCAGTATTAACTGCTAAAAGCTTAGGTATGTTTCTTTTTCTAGAAACAAATCAAATATGGATAGCATCCTGGACTTTCAGTAAGAAGGAACTGGATTTACACTAACTGTATAGCTATGGGTAAGTTACAGTACTATAAAATCATAGATACTAGGGGAAGCTAGATAGCACAATAGATAAGAGACCAAGTTCTGGAGTCAGGAGGACCTGAGTTCAAAGTCATCTTCAGATACTTAATACTTATTAGCCTTGTAACCCTGGGCAAATCACTGAGATGAGGTCTAACTGCCTCACCAAGTAAATAAATAAATCATGGATACCAAATTAGAATGGTCTTCAGAAGCCATCTAATAAACCTCTAAACAAAATAATGAGTAAAGCATTTAACTCAATCCCTGATAGAGAGTAGGTACTGAAATGCTTACTCTCATTCTCTCATTTTGCAGATGTGAAATTGAGGGCCCAGGCAATTAAATGACTTTCCTAAGATCTCAAAGCTACTAAGTGCCTGAGGCTTAGTTTACTCATTGGTATAAGGAGAATAATAATCACTCCACCATCTACCCCCTAGGGTTGTGGTGAAGTTAAATTCAATTCAACAAGCTTTTTTTTTGTTTTTTGTTAAATATTTACTATATTCAAAGTTCAAATAAGATAACTTGTGTAAGCGCTTTGCAAACTTAAAATCATTACATACACTTTAGCTATTATTCCAATTATTATTACTATTCCAGTCACTCAAATCAATGTGTAGTTTAAAAAAACAAAACAAAAAAAAAAAAAACAACACTTCACATTCTGTTGGGGAGTTGAGCTTTTAGAAGATGGCACGGCTAATTAGCACAACTACACATTCAGGAATTTAGTTTATGATTATGAAAAGGTCACATACTTGAAAATAAAGCTTAGAACGCCTACCACATTTAGCTAAATAATTATAGAGGATGTTTAAAAATAAATTCTAATATTCTCTCTTCCAAGAAACGTTTTCTCTTCATCTGGACTATTTCTTTATCACTGTTTCTCTTTTCACTGCAAGCCAAGGGTTTTTTTTTTTTTTCCCCTATATTGCTAGGAGTAACTACATTTCAGTGTTTTTCTTCAATTATTTAGTAATATCAGTTTTCAAGATGATAGTGGTATAAATTGGGCTCTGGTTGGGTTGTATCATTGTTGAAATGAAGTCTTTAAAAATAATCATCCAAAACTCTTGTTCCTTACCAACCACCCTAGGGAGAATACATGGTAAAGCAGAAAAATCTGCAGCTAAAGGATTAGGGTTTGAATTTGTAACTCTTCCATTTGTAGCCTGTGTGACAATAACCTAAATTCTAAGTCTCTAATTTAAAAGCAAACACATAAGGGGATTGAATTAAATAATCTATAAATTCCCTTTTTGTATTAGATTAACTAACTCATGATTAACCTGCTTGAGTCAATAAATACACCAAAGAAATATTTTACAAAAGGATCACTTGTCATTCATTATTTATTTAGTCAATATTTATCAAGTTCCAAAGATATTTAATCTATGAATGCCTGAATGGAAGTAAATAGTCAATATTTATCAAGTTCCAAAGATATTTAATCTATGAATGCCTGAATGGAAGTAAATGTGATAAAAAGATGATCCCTACCTACATGGAAGCCTATAGGGAAGATTAGCAGATTAGCTGTTTTCTAACATTATTCAAATTCCAACAGCACACATCTCAATCCACCAATCCTTTGACCTGCTTATACCTAAATTTTTGCTGGTCTTTTTTTTTTTTTTTTTTTAACAAATTAAGAGTGTTTAGAGTGAAAGTCTGATGAGCCAATTATTTTGTGCATTTACTCAGCAAAGAACACTCCAGTTTCATTTCCTAAAACCATTCTCTGTTTCCAATTTCTAATGCATATGGGTTCATGCTGTCCATTAACTTGATTAAAATATTATTTCCATTGCATCTTTTTAAAGTATTAATGGGTATTTTGATGAGTTTACCAAGCATTCCTTAAAAGTTTTCTTTCATGTTTAGCCAACACCCCAATGATACCTATTGTTGGCTATCTGGGAGAATATACACTATGGATGCTTCAAAGACACAAAAATCGATAATCAATGGCCCCTTTAATATATTCATAGCTTTCTTGGGTCTGTGTAACGGCTGTGTATCTGCTACTAAAATATTTTGTGTTTGATATAGAGGGGTGTGTGTGTGGAAATGGAGTGCTGTGAGCTCCAAGGGGAGCAAAGCTACCTAGGGAGGAGAATGTAATTATATTATTTCGGATACAAATCTAGTTTGCTCTCAAATATGCATTCAAATAATTTATATTACTTGGATAAAATGGTTTTTTCTCAAGTCTTTACAGTACTTTACAACTTTAATTGAATTCATGCTGGCTAGGAAATAACTGTTTGTTATATGGAAGACTGGTTGGCATTTGGAAATTTTGACATTTTAAACTTCATAGAATAATAGAATCATAGTTGTTTTAACTTGGAACAGACCTTGGAGGCCAACTACTCTAACCACTCCCCTCATTTAAGAGATGAAGGAAAACAATGCCTTGAAAGCATGTAGTGCTAAAATATTATATTAGCAAGGAAGATGAGATAATCTCGTTACAATCTTCTTGAAAGGTAAGTAGATAAAGAGTTAATGCACTGCAGGGAAAGTAGCTTCTCTACCACCCCTAACATCTGGAAAACCTCTAGGAATATGGAAGAATAAAAGATTAAAGAGGGATCCTGCATAATCCTCTCAGAAAGTAAAAGTAAAATTATCAAAAAAGAAAGCCCACTATTCTGAACTCACAGAAGAAAATTTGGTACCCAACCCAAAGAACTGCAATAAAAATACACATATGATGGAATAAGAGTAAATGTTCTCCATCCCATTCTACCTCTTTCTGTAAACTGGTGCTTTTCTGCTGCTTGTACCAACCTAGGTGTCTCCCTGATTCTGAAAAATCCTCCCTTATGCCAACTGTTTAGCCCTACTAGCTATCATCCCATATCTTTTTTTTTTGAGATGGATATTTGTTTTTTTATTAATTTTATAATTATAATTTTTTGACAGTACATATGCATGAGTAATTTTTTTACAACATTATGCCATGTATTCATTTTTCCAAATTTTCCCCTCCCTCCCCTAGATGACAGGCAATCCCATACATTACAGTATAACCTAAATACAATATATATATGTACACACACACACACATATGTGTGTGTGTGTGTGTGTGTGTGTAAATCCAATTTTCCTGTTGCACATTAAGTATTGGATTCCAAAGGTATAAGTAGCCTGGGCAGATAGACAGTAGTGCTAACAGTTTACACTCATTTCCCAGTGTTCCTTCTCTGGATGTAGCTGATTCTGTGCATCATTGATCAATTGGAATTGGATTAGCTCTTCTCTATGTTGAAGATATCCACTTCCATCAGAATACATCCTCATACAGTATTGTTGTTGAAGTGTATAGTGATCTTCTGGTTCTATTCATTTCACTCAGCATCAGTTGATGTAAGTCTCTCCAAGCCTCTCTGTATTCATCCTGTTGGTCATTTCTTACAGAACAATAATATTCCATAACCTTCATATACCATAATTTACCCAACCATTCTCCAATTGATGGACATCCATTCAACTTCCAGTTTCTAGCCACTATGAAAAGGGCTGCCACAAACATTTTGGCACATACAGGTCCCTTTCCCTTCTTTAGTATTTCTTTGGAATATAGGCCCAATAGCAGCACTGCTGGATCAAAGGGTATGCACAGTTTGATAACTTTTTGGGCATAGTTCCAAATTGCTCTCCAGAATGGCTGTATCATCCCATATCTTCCTTCCTTTGAGAAAGTGATCTAAAAATCAGTGCTTTCTCTTATGTCTATTTTCTTTTAAATCCTCTGTGAATTGTCATCCAACCTCATCTTTCAAATGAAGACTATCCTTTCCAAATAACTTGCTTTCTGGATGGTTCAAAGGCAATGCAATTTAACCCAACATGATTTTCCCCTTTTTCCCTTTGTACTCTTCCCCTGTCCCATCCTAGAGATAGCTACATTTTACATACACACAGACTATATATATAATTTTATACAATATTTTATATATTATTTCATTATTATAAATTATAATTATATAATATATAATTTAATTATAATCATATAATATATCTTTATAAAATATACTTATATATAATATGCAATATATATTTATATATAAAGATAGTGTTTCTATATATGTATATGATGTGCACATATGTGTGCGTATATATGTATGTGTATATATATTATATATAAACTCATTCTTTATATAGTTTATTTATGTTCTTTCTCTGGATGCAGATAGCATCTTCCTTCATAAGTCTTTTGCAGTTAATTTGTAGTTAATCTATTATAAATAGACAGAATTACTTAGTTGCTCAAAGTTGTTGTTAAAACAATATTGATGTTCTCTTGTTCTGTTTGTTCATTTTGTTCTTCATTATTTTATGTTTCCCCTCACCTAAAATCGAGCTCATTATTTCTTACAGCACAGTAGTATTCCATCATGATCATATACTATATACCTTATTTAGTCATTCCTCAACTGATGGGCATCCCTTCAATTACAGTTCTTTGTGACCTCAAAGAAAGCCGTTATGCATTCTTTATAACTTATAGGTCCTTTTTCACTTTCCGTAATTATCTTGGGTAACAGATCTAGTAGTGCTATTGCTGGGAGAAAGGGTTAATAATTCTTTGGGCATAATTCCAGATTTCTTTCAAAAATAGATGGATCTTCTGTAAGAAATGACCAACAGGATGAATACAGAGAGGCTTGGAGAGACTTACATCAACTGATGCTGAGTGAAACGAGCAGAATTAGGGGATCATTATACACTTCAACAATGATACTGTATGAGGATGTATTCTGATGGAAGTGAATATCTTCAACATAGAGAAGAGCTAATCCAATTCCAAGTGATCAATGATGGGCAGAATCAGCTACACCCAAAGGAGGAACACTGGGAAATGAGTGTAAACTGTTAGCATTTTTTCTTTGTTGTTTGTTTTTCTTCCCAGATTATTTTAACCTTCCGAATACAATTCTTCCTTTGCAACAACAACAACAAATTTCGGTTCTGCACATATATATTGTACCTAGGATATACTATAACATATTTAATATGTATGGGAATGCCTGCCATCTAGGGGAGGGGGTGGAGGGAAGGAGGGGAAAAACTCGGAACAGAAAGGAGTACAAGGGATAATGTTGTAAAAAAAAAAATTACCTATGCATATGTACTGTCAAAGAAAATGTTATAATTATAAAAATTAATTAAAAAATGGATGGATCAGTTCACAGTTTCACTAACAGTGAATTAAAGTCCCAGATTTTTCATTTTCTTTCCAATATTAGTCACTTCCCCTTCAGTCATTTTAGCCAATTTGAAAATATCATCAAGGTTGTTTTAATTTGCATTTCTCTAATCAATAATGATTTAGAGCTTATTAAGTATCTACTTTGTGCCAGGTACTGGCATCTGCTGTATGTCAAGCACTAGGGATATAAAGAAAGCGAAAAACCATACAAATAAAAAAATCAAACTTTGCTCTCGAAATCAAGGGGTAAACAAAGGGAAAGCAAATATGCACAAAAAACATATTTGCAGTGAAATGGAGACACTAGGAAAAACTTCTGGTAGAAGCTGAAGGAAATCAGGGAAATGGAGATGGGGGGCACAGAGATTAGGAGGATGAGAGTGCCAGTCATGGGGGATATTTTAATATATTTGTCTATGTGAACACCCAAATGTTATCCCTACACACAGGGTTTTCAAAAGCCAATTAAGCAAAAGTAGTGATGGTGACTGACAGTGGATTCCACTTTTGTTTACCAATTACTATTTAAGGACTATTAAGAGAAGGGAGGAAGTGTGGTGCTATTATTTGGCAGCAACAAAGAGAAATATTTTAACAAATAATGATAGAAGATAAGTTAAATCTTCCCCCCCTCCCCCCAGGCTGGGGTTAAGTGACTTGCCCAGGGTCACACAGATAGGAAGTGTTAAGTGTCTGAGACCAGATTTGAACTTGGGTCCTCCTGAATTCAGGGCTGGTGCCCTATTCACTGTGCCACCTAGCTGCCCCTAGATAAGTTAAATCTAATGATTGTTATTTTAATCATAAATCAAATGAATTCTAATAAAAAAGGCTTAACATGCACTCAAATCTCATATTTACAGAAAACACTGTATAAAGCAAGATCTACAAAGATAAAAATCTAAACATTTAGACTAAAGTTTTAATTGTAGCTAAAGAAAAAGAAGGCAGAGTCATTGATGGTAGCTGGCAAAACTGAATTAAAACCAGAAAATATGAAGAGAAAGCCAATGAAGTTTCTTTTGCTCAAAGGCATAATTCAAAATAAGATTTTTCATTATTTTTCATTTAGGGCATTAATTAGATTTCCAGTCCCTCTTTTTGCATCTCCAGTGCTTAGCACAACGCCTGACACACAGTGGGTACTAATAAATGTTTATTGACTAACTGACTGATCTGAAGATAAACATAAACCATCACCTGATGTCCTCCTGCTGCTGTTTCCATGTTTTTGCACTATCCTCCTGTTGAAATGCTCTTGCTCCTCACCTTTAACTCTTAGAACCTCTAGCTTCCTTCAAGATTCAGCTTAAATACCATCTTCTGCAGGAGGCTTTTCCTAGTCTTCCTCCTTCTCCATCTATTCTAAGGTTAACTGCTATCTACCTTGTATCTTATATGTACATACACCTATATACACATACCTCCTCGATAGATGCCATTACCTCAATTCCAACCCCAACCCTTTTTATAATGTAAATTCTTTGGGGTAAAGGACTTTCAAGAACTACTTTTGTTTCTTCTTTGTATCTCTAAGATTTGGTATAATACCTGTCACATAGTAAGTGCTCAATAAATGGATCAGTTCACAGTTTCACTAAAAGTGAATTAAAGTCCCAGATTTTTCATTTTCTTTCCAATATTAGTCACTTCCCCTTCAGTCATTTTAGCTAATCAGAAAATATCATCAAGGTTATTTTAATTTGCATTTCTCTAATCAATAATGATTTAGAGCTTATTAAGCATCTACTTTGTGCTAGGTAGACATCAAATTTATAAAGGAGATTGATTAGTGAAAAGACAAATAATAACAGATAAAAAAGTGTGCGTTTTTTTATACAACAAAGAACAATAAAATATGTTGTTATTAATAATCACAATCTATTTCATGATTTACAAGGTGCTTTATAAATATTAGTTATACATATATATGTATACATACACACATATATAAATATATATAACTATATAAATAATATCATTTGATATCAAGTGAGCAAATGCATATAAAACACCTTTTAAACCTTAAAGTACTATGTGCCAGTTATGATGATTGTGATTTATCAAAATCTACGGGAAATGGTCAAAACAGTTCTCAGAACCAAATATAAAGTGTTAAAAGGTTCTATTAACAAGAGAAACACTTTACATATATTACCTAAATTGAATCTACATTTAAAGAACTCTGAAAAGGAACAAAACAATATATCAAAGGGAAACAGAGAAAGAAAAGAAAAATCAACAAGATTAGGGAAAGTTTTAAATAAAATGGAAAATTCTTCTATTTACTTAAAGGATCAGTACCTTCATTATGATGAGCCTTCCCTTCACTTGAATAGATTATGTCCCATGTACAACTTGGTAAATGGAATTAGAGATGTCATGTGGGTGAGAAATTAAACAACTGGAAGTCAAAATTGTGATGAGTTATTTCTGAAATGAGCTAATTTTATCCTCAGACAACAGATATATAGTCTTGCCCAAGATGTACTCAAGGAACTTACAGTATAATGAGCAAAATAACATGCAAATAAATATGTATAAGTAAGACATATAGTAGACAAATAGGAAACAATTACATGATCTGGAATTAAGAGGGCTTGGTTGGGGAAGGCTTCTTCTAGAAAGTGGAATTTTTGTTAATAGTTAAAGAAAACCAGGGGCATAAGTAGGTGCAGTTAAGGAAGGTGGGCATCACAGGCATGGCAGACTGTTAGAGACAATGTTTAGAGCATAGGAAAGGGTAAAGAAAATGTAAAAAAAACCCAATCATATGGTTATTAATCATAATGTGAATGAGCAACTTTATTGCATTAAAGTTGTAATAAAATTCATGTGGACAAGACTATTATGAGCAACTATGAAAAAAATATCTAATGGGAGGGAGGGAAATTCCTCTTGCTGGGTTTCCAAGTACACAAAAGAGTAATAACTATGAAAAATCCCCAGTGGTGAGATAAAAACTATTTTTAAAAATTACACGGACAGCAGCAAAGAATAGGAAACAAAGCAGATGTCCACCAAATGCTGAATAGTCAGTAAATTGTGACACGAATGAATGGAAGGAACTATTTCTAGACAGTAGGAAGCAATGAAAATGAAGAATACAGAGAAGCACAAAATGACTGACATCGGTAGGTGCAAAGTGAAGAGAGCAGAGTTAAGAAAATATATATAAATGTCTATCACAATATAAAGGAAAGAATAATCACTTAGGCACAATATAAAGCAATTGTTGCAAAAAAACAAAAACAAAAACAAAACAAAAAAAACCCAGCATGGTCTGAAAGAGAAGAGTAGACACTCCTAGCACATTCCTTTGAGGCAAAAGAAGGTCTATTATTATTAAACACTGCATATATTTTCAGACTTTTTTATGTACATATAATCAGTTATGTTAATTTCTCTTTTATTTTTTAATTTTTTTCTTCTGTCTTAAAAATACTAGTTGTTATATTGGATATATCTTTTCAAGGGGATATGGAAGTATGATGAATAAAATATAAAAGATATCAACAAAAACTTATTTAAAATCAACATAACAGAACAGAGAATTTTAAAATATGACATATATACATAAAACCAATTAACGGATTAAATTTAATATGGGTAATATGATCTGTGATATGGGTTTGTCACCAAATTATGGCAGACACCAAAAGTTGGGGTTCCATCATATGAAGTATTCACAATGGCCATTCTCTTTGGTAAAAGATAGATTTATTTAGGGGAATAGATTATAGACAAAATGAAGGGCTGTAATAGACACTGGTAATGGTAAATATGAAAGAGTTGGGAAAGCTTATGAAAGACAAGTTCCTCAGTGGAACTTAACTATTACCGAGGAGAAGGGGAGCACCCCATGAGGTTGGAGCGTGTCCTTAGCTGGTAGTTTAAATCCTGAAAGGGACTTAGCTCCCTAAAAGAGTTAGGTGTAAGGAGGAGAAGTGGGGTTGGGAAGCATACCATATGGCATGTGGGAAGGGGAAGGGGAAAGACACCAGGAGGTTGAGTGCAATGGAGGCTGACCCAAAGGAAGATAGAAGTCATGGGATGGCCCACAAGTAGGCTTTATAGGGAAAATTTCACCTCAGGGACATGATTGGGATTTCTGGCAGCTCTGACAGGTGAGACTGCACATTTTTCAGTGACTGGCTACCCATTCTCTACTAGTATAATGATCAAAGGATGTAAATGAAAAGGAAGTTTTCAAAGAAGGAAAGATACATTATTAATATTCACTAAAATATGTTCAAATATTTAGCATTAGAGAGATGCATATTAAAGCCAATTGAAGCTACCATTGTTTTTCATTCAACAGGCAAAGATGTTAAAAACATTAAATTTCAATTCAGGAAGGCTTTGGTGAAGCAAAAAGTAGATTAATGACGGAATTACAATTTGGTAGAAACTGTCAATAAACAATAAGAATGAAAAAACTAACAACAAAAGCCCTTTTTGTTTGGACCATCCAAGATCATAAATTTCAATTTTAAAAGAATCTTAGACTTATCCAATCCATTTTACAAATGAAGAAGCAGAGGCCCAGAGAAGCTGTTATCCCTTGCTCAATATAACTCAGAAAGCAGCAAAACTGGGATTTAAATCTAAGTCCTCACACTTCAATTCCAAAACTCTTTCCAGAATTTCTTATACCATACTGACTCCCTAAGGCATATTAAAGATACTATTAAAATGGGGGAAACAATTTATTCAAAAATATTTCTGGCTGTTTTACTTCCAATGAAACTTCTATATAAGAAATACTTTTTTGTTTTTATATGAGGTTCTAGTACATGCTGTCTTTATTGTTAGTATTTGTTGAGTATTATTTAAACTTGTAATAAAATTATTTTTAAGGGGGGACATTTTTAAATGGGGAAAATGAAATTTAATGAAATTGTTCATAATATCAAATTAATATAAAGGGCTCCATTGAAGAATCATAATGATGACTTAAAAGATCTCTACAAATCTAAAGTGCCTTATGAAATGTCCAGTATTTCATTTATATAACACAAAATCAAATAAAGAGCTTGAGTTAATGGCTCATCTACATATTAGTATTTGAGCTAATATGATGATTTCCATTTCTCTCCTTTAATTCTCTTACCCTATGATTAACTGTAGCTATTCTGCAGCTATAGGTATGGCTTTTCCAGGCATTCCAATAACCAGATACATCTTTATTAACAATACTTAACAATGACACCAAAAATTAACTAGTATTCATGAATGTGAAACCCTGCCTTCAAATGCTTTCTGAATTAACAATTAGGTAAAGCCACAACAGTATGGCTTTAGTGATGAGCACAGATTGCCAAATGATAATTCTTTAAAAACTGGTGCTATTCTGAAAGCTACAGAGGGAAATTATTAATTAAACAGAACTCCTGAATAAACAAAATTAGCCTCTGACCATGATGAATAGAAGAACTCATTACATAATGATTTACAACATGGAAAATGTGTTTAATTTTTCTTTAATTTAATTCTCTTCTGTAACTTAAAACTTTCTGTTACTGCAAAGAAGCAGCAAAGAAAAACTTTCTCCCTCTTCTCATTAATAAGCATTACTTTTTTTTCTCAAAGTAAAGAAATTTTTAAAAATTACATTTAAATTTTCAAAATGAGGAAAATAATTTTGACAGTCCATTTTCATGATTTTAATCTTTAATCAGATAAGTTGTCCCAAAATTATCAAAACAGATTTTCCAGATGTTTAATTTTTTTAAGGACTTCATTGTAACTAGCTGATGAATACTATTCTTATTCAATATACAAAATAATGAATGTATCAAGGTGTTGTTAGAATATTATAATTCTTAGTTTTACATGGATTGGTTTTTAAAAAAAGGCTCTCTCACATAAACATCTAACAGGTAATACTGAAAAGCATTGAACAGATTTATAAGCAGTTTAGAACATGAAAAACCAAGAGCAATTATCACATAATGCCATCTATCTAAATTATCACATCCAAAATGCAACTTTGCAGAATGTTGTGCAACAAAAGGTTGCCTTCACTAAAAGGAAAAATGGTCTGATCCCTTTACCCCACCAAGCTACTCTGGCAAGGTTAATAGTATTACATTTAGGAGCCGATTCTTCATAACCCTGAAGCAATCAACTTTAGCAAAGTAAAACTTTTAACTATTTGATTAACATTGTCTCTGAGGAATTAAAGCAGAAAGGAAAAGAAATTCTGAGCATTTTTTAATTTGGGGAAAAAAAGAGAACAAATGAAAATGCAGAAAAAACTTTTGGGAAGGAAGAATTCTACAGGACAGTGGTTAGAAGCTGAGAAAGTCTGATAGAATAGAAAAATATAGCTCTTAGAGAGAGATTACTGTATTGAAAAATCTTAAGCCATATACTTGAAAATATGAGCTACAACAACAAAAAAGCCTCAAAGAAAAATAGTCAGGGACTACTGCTTTGTCTCAAAGAATTCTAAGGGTACAGAGTACCATTCCACTTTATTCTGTTTGGGCATTATATTGTTGACACTTCCCATTTTTACCTACAGGGAATTTGTAAAGAGCTTTCTCTGAATATAATGTAAACCTAGAAACCTGAGTCTTCCATGGTATAAAGAAATGGACAGGATGTGTAGGCTCAGATGAACTTAATTATTTTTTAATATCCAAAAGGACAGTCAATATTAACACAATGCAGTAACAGTAGGTAAGTTTCAAAGCACAACTCTGACAAGGAGGCACCTGGGATGTGGATTTGGAGAAACAGTCTGTCACTCTTCAAATAAACAGCCGAACTAGCTCTGCTCTAAAAGAAAATGTGACCTTACTGCTAAGCACTGTTAAGTCTCCATATTATATTAGCTATACTTGAAAAATTAGACTAGGAGGGAATTATTTATCATAGAAAAATTAAATGACTGAAAAAATTCTCACCAGATATTATAACAATTTATAAAGATATTTATTTTGTAGAATTAGAAAAATTATTTGTTTGAGCCAATTAAAAGCTTGGGGTAGTTAAGTGCTACAGTGGTACAGTATGGTACAAAGCTTGACTCCAAGCATATAGCTTGGAATCAGAAGGCTCATCTTTCGGAATTCAAATATGATCTCAGGCACTTACTAGTTGGGTGATCTTGGGCAAGTCACTTAACCCTTTTTGACTCAGTTTCTTCATTTGTAAAAATTAACTGGAGAAGAAAATGGCAAACTATCTCAATATCTCTACCAAGAAAATCCCGAAACGAAATCATAAAGAGTCAGATGTGACTGACATGACTTATGAATGACAATGAAAAAGCGGATGTTCTCGGTTAAAAAGAAAAGGCACTGTAACATTTCTTAGGAAAGAATTGTAGCATCAGCCCCTGGATAAGGGGGAGAAGAAATATCAAATTTATCAGTTTACATCATAGGGACCATTTTAAAAATCTGGACTTCAATGTTATTGGACAATTCTGTAGTCACATGGCAAAGGAAATAAGTAACTAAACATGTGGTCCCCACAAGGAAAACAGAATACTCCAGAAGCTTGTACATGCTCAATCACAAAGATCCTTTCCATGGATTTCCAGAAATAAAAAGAACTCTAAAATCAGGAAAGAGACATCTAAATGGAGTGAAAAATTATGTGTGAAACTTATAGTTTTCCCCCAGAAAATGGATTTATCTTTAGCTAAGGTGCTGTCATGCAAAATAGCCTCAAACCTTTGAGAGGGAGGATGGATACAATGAGGTAAGAAGTGAGTTAAACAAGATTTGTGTCCAAATGGTGTGAAACTATGGCTAGATGCCCCATGAAAGCTATAAGCAGAGAACCACTGAGCAGATTTATTGGTCAGAGGAAAATGGTATTCTCACAGAACAGAACCTTTATGTGGAAGAGTTTAATATTTACAACAGAGATGTCAATTAGAGAAGCTCAGTTCTGGAAGAGAGCTGAAAAGATCATTAATCCATCTTTTGTTTCTAAGAAGGACTGCAATAAAAACCATCAGAGAAGCAACCTCCAGTCACTTTTTTTTTTAACTAATTCTAAGCATTATTCTTAATTATGAGATCTCATCATCCCTTAAGGTCTTCTTCAGTTACTATTTTATGCTTTTGGTGATAACTGCTCTTTAAAATCAGATAGATTGATCCTCAGATGACAAATTTTTATTGTTTAGTTGTTCAGTCCTTTCTAATTCTTTGTGATGCCATTTAGGATTTTACTGGCAGACACTGGAGTGATTTTCCATTTCGTCCTCCAGCTCACTTTATAGATGAGGAAACTGAGGCAAACAGAGTTAAGTGATTTGTTCAGGGTACCACAGCTAGGAAGTGTCTGAGACTTTACAAACCCAATGCTCTTTTCATTATACACCAATTTTGATTAACTGCTAATGGAATGGTACAGAGAATAACTGCTATAAAAAAATCTCCAGAGATTCAATTCAATACTTGATATGTGCAGACATTATGCAAGGCTTGGGAAACAAAAGTCCCTGTGCTCAAAGAATTTCCATTTTGACAAGACTACTTATGCTTCCTTAGGTAGATAGTACGTTTCAGTATTTCACAATTCTTATAATAAGAGAACTTTATTTGGATTTTGAGGTTTTCAAAGTCGTTCAATGAACAAATATTGATTGATTATCCTACTATGTACCAAGTATTATGCTTGAAGTTGAGGACAGGATTAGGGCACCAGGACCTAGACTTGTAATTTCACTAGGAAAGGGAATTCCTAGGTTCAGAAATTCTGTTAAGGCAGAGAAGCATCTTTTTGGTAATTTGTTTTAAGTGATTTGCCCAGAGTCACACAGCTAGTAAATGTTAAGTGTCTGAGGCCCATCTGAACTCGGGATCTCCTTGTTCCAGAGCTGATGCTCTATCCACTGCCCCTAATTCATTATTTTTAGAGAGTTACAAGAAGCATTGATATTAAGGAATGGGGCCCAAAAGATACATAGTTCTTCCAGATTCACTGGACAAATGTTGGGACTTGAAACTAGGCCACTTTCTAACACTATAGTACCTCTCCTGAATGCCTCCTTAAAAATTTCCTGCTTTGACTGGAGTGTATTCAATATTGCCCTGACACTTGTGGATACAGAGAATAAATATCTATTGCCACTTGAACACAAACACTTGCAGATTTTCTTCTGTAGTTTCCCTTGGCTTTCCTCATAATGAGTTTGCCAAACCTTTAATTGCTCCTATTGTTCTCCTTTGGATCTTCCTAGAGGGCTCAGTATCTTCTCAGAACCAGCTTCACTTTCATGTTCCCAAACCAATATTACTGTCCTAATGAAAGCTTGTCCTATACTGTGAGAATTGAGAATGGATGACTTGGTTATAGTATATACACTGTGTAGACTACTCACATTTATTTCTTTCCCTCATAATTAGATTGGTGATTTATTATTTATGGAATTTCAGATTCTATCTTCTGCTTTATTTAGAATAGAACCATAAGGAGAGAACTGGTATATAGAGTAAGAATTGTTGACAATTTTTGTGTCATGAAGCCCTATAGCAGGCTGGTAAAGCATAATGACTCCTCAGAATAATGATTTTAAATGTATAAAATAAAGTATAAAGGATTATAAAGGAAAGCACTTAAATTGAAATACATTTAAAAAAAATAGAAAGTCCGCAGATCTCAGAGTTACAGTTCCTGCCCCAGATAATCACAAAGTCAAACTCTTCATTTTACAGATAAAGAAAACTGAATGAAGGACTTGGAAAGACTGATGAAGTGACTCATTCCCAAGCAGGATTGGGAACAAAATATAGATGAGAATTTAGGTTATCTAACTTCTGTTGTTGTTCAGTCTTTTTTCAGTCATGTTCAACTCATTGTGACCTCATTTGGGGTTTTCTTGGAAAAGGTACTGGAGCAGTTTAACTATTTCCTTCTCCAGCTCATTTTATAGATGAGGAAACTGAGGCAAAGAGGGTTTAGTGACTTGCTCAGAGTCACACATGTAATGTCTGAGGTCAGTTTTGAACTCAGGTTTTCCTGATTTCAGGCCTGACACTATCCATTTTCCTATTTAGCTGCCCTTAGATATATTAGACTGCAATAATTTACCATTTTCAAAGTTACATACATAGTAAACTAACCCTGTTAACCTACAAGAGAGCCTTGGACTTTGTCAGCCATACTATAAAAGTGGTTCATTGGATTTACAAACTCAGCTGTCCTTTTTTTAGCCAGTACCTGAACTATCTTCTGCCATTAAATTAAGATTCAGTGTGTAAGTATCCTTTCCTTTTTCTTCTAATGAATGATCTTTCTCACTTCCAAACGATTCCCAATCCTGTAGCTCTTGGCTAGTTCAGATGGTACCCTTATATTTTATCGAGAAACATTTCCTCAGCTCTTCAATCAAAGAGTAAACTTTCTTCACTGGGAAAATACAGGTATGACTACTGAAATGCAATATTTTAATTCTTTTCTTTCCTTTTTCTTTTATTTTTTCCCCTGAGGCTGGGGTTAAGTGACTTACCCAGGGTCACACAGCTAGGAAGTGATAAGTGTCTGAGGCCACATTTGAATTCAAGTCCTTCTGACTTCAGGGCTGGTGCTCTATCCATTGCACTATCTAGCTGCCCCTATTTGAATTCTTTTTCAATATGATGGCATCTCTCTGATCAGTACACACAATTGGATATACTGAAGACTTGGGTTCTATTTCTGGGCATACTGTTTAATTCTCTATCCCTCTTTCTTTAAAAAAAATGTTTCAATGATATTATACTACAGTCATTTCACAATATATCATCCGTGTTACATAATCCCTCCTCTTGTTATAAAGAAAAATAATTAAGCAAAACCAAAAGGTCCCTTCACGAACTACAGTTGAAAAGAGGAATATTTAATCATTTATTTCTTCTTCAATTACCATTTTTTATAATAGCTTTTTATTTTTCAAAATACATGCAAAATAGTTTTCAATATTCACCCTTGCAAAACCTTATGTTCCAGATTTTTCTTCTTCTCTTCCCCTCTCATCTAGGTGCTTTGCAGAATTCCTACACATAGTTAAGTGGTTAAGAAATACTCATTAATGTATTCTCTGTGATAGAGATAGGTCATTATAATTGATGTGAGAACACCTTTATTTTAGTGTAATTTTCATTTACATTATTATTGTAAATAAATCAGTATATTAGAAATCATTTATTACTTGCCTGCTATGAGCTGGGCACTGAACTAGGCACTGGGGGTACTTACTTTGTATAATCTTCTCCTGCTTCTGCTCTGCTTATCTTTCCTCTTGAAAATGTGGACAATACCTGTTCTACATCACATTGATATAAGAGGGAAATTAAGTAATTCTTCTGAACTATTTAGAGAAGACAGGTATTAAAGCCCTTATCTGAGCAATGTTTCTATTTGCATTTCTAATATTAACATCAGAAAAATTCTACTATCATCCTCAATGAATATAAATTAAGTGTCTACAGAATGCCTGGGACTGCAAAAGGCTATATGTGGCGCTGTATAATCTCCTCAACATTGAAATATTCATTTACTAGAGAGACTCTTCATATATGTATGTGTATGTGAGACGGGGAAGGCGTGGAGAGTAAGACAATTTTCATCTTTATTCAAATAATCAGTAGAAATACAAGAGCAACGTTTATAAAATCTAGCAAAACCGGGCACTTCTAAGAACCTGGTAGAGACATCTGTCATGTGGTTTTAAAGACTTCAAAAATCCACCTTGAAATATCAAAAAAATTTCCATTCTCAAGATTTGAGAATTTTTAAATATTATGGAGTAAGTCATGGTACCATGTTACTTAAGAACACTGAAGCCGATAGAGGTGAAGGAATTGTCTGCAGTCATCCAAGTATTAAATAAATAAAATAGTTTGGATTTAAATCCAGGCCCTCTAATTCTGACACACATACACTCACACACTCATGCATGCACACACACACACACACACGCACATACATATATACCACCCCCTCTTTTCTAATCACCAATGTGAGTAAACATATATTTTCTCTCTTAAACCCAAATACATGGATATGTCATAATGGATTTACATTATTAATATTTTGATTCACTGAACTGAAGAAGCCAGAGCAAACATGTAAGGGCTTAACTTAATTATTTCACAAGTTAGGGCAGGCAGTAGAAAGTTATAGAAAGAGCACTGAACTAGTAAAGAAAATCTTTCTATGTTTGGGGTAACAACAGTAAAAGGTATCAAATATTTTGAAAAGATTTAATCTTTATGTAAAAATAAACAAGTAAACTATCTCATTGGTATGCAAATTTGCTTTAGTCTGTATTAAATTGTAAAATTATCCATATACCAAAAAAATGCTTTAAAATAAATTTCTTTAGTTTGATTTACATATCTATTTTATATACCTATATGCCCTGGGTCATATAAAAATTTCACTTGCAAAAAAGGGGTTGCAAGTGTAAAAAGTTTAAGCCCTGCTCTATAGGTCTACAAGTATTTTCAGTGTTTGCACTGTGAAAGTCAGTGTAACTATCTTGCAGCAGGAAAACTATTAGATTGTTACATTTTGTGTGTCCAATCTAAATACAGCTATGGTCCTGAATGTACCAAGCCGGAGTGATGATTTTTTAATTTTAAACTATGCTTGGGTTTGGTGTGATTTTAAATTATGTTTGGAATGCAAGGGCTGTGATGAATGCTTTAGGAAAGATCCCTAAAAGTATTCATCAAAAGAACATTAATATTGACATATGGCACCAGTTCTGTAAAGTAAAATAAAATGACTCCAACAATCCATTATCCTCTCACAGAAATATGTACCTCTTTTTTACTTATGTCTGCATGAACAACAGACGCCTTTGGTGAGCAGCCAATTCATCCTTTTTTCATTGTCCTCTTAATTCTGTCTTCCCCCAGCACTGGAAAAGGTGTTTCTCATGTAGAAATAATATATGCTGCTGTCAATCATTCTGGGTACCACCCAACATTTTACAAGCCCCTTTTAATCTTGTCTCTCAACATCAAGGAGAGTACAGGGCAAAGTCTTATAAAGGTTCTGTCTTGTTTTTGTTCCCCAGATTTCTTATATACAACAAATATTTGGTAAGCTTTTACTGTTATTTAAGGAGCTTGATAAAATGAAATAACCTTCCTTCAAATAATTCATGTTCTATGGGAGAAGGAAAGGAGGAAGGAAGGAGGCGTAACCATAGATGAGACACATTTTTAAAAATCTATGATTTCTTTCTTTTCTTTTTTTTTTTTTTTTTTTTTTTTTTGTTTGCTGAGGCAATTGGGGCTAATTGGCTTGTCCAGGGTCACATAGCTAGCAAGTGTTAAATGCCTGAGAACAGGATTTGAACTCAGGTTCTCCTGACTTCAGGGCTGATGCTCTATCCACTGAGCCACCTAGCTGTCCCTCTATGATTTCTTTAATGTAGGGATGCAATCACTAACATTTCAGTATTTCAGTAATTTTTCTATTATGTGTAATTTTTATCATATTTTAATATATATCTTATATATGTGATACACAACATACATACCTTAAATAGATACCTTATATGTGTGATATATGATATATGACATATATACCTTAACTGTATCTTATATGTGTGATGTATGCCATATACATACCTTAAATGTATATTTTAATGATATATACTTTTCTATTATATATAATGATAACTTTTCTGTATACAACATATAGAGAAAGGACTTATAAAGATGAAGAATACAAAAAAACTGCTATTTCAAGAAAGGTAAGAGGCAGGACCTGAGTTGCTGCCCAAGGAGTTGAGGATTTCAAAAGGCAGAGATGAGGAGGGAGAACTGTATGAAGGTATGGGGGGGACCACAAGGAAGCCAATTTGGTGGGAATGTGTAATGCATATGGGGAGTACCGTGAAGGCAGTCTGGAAAGATCACTACACTGGCACTGCAATTAAAGCTTCTGCTCAATTGTCACATTGATGTGACTTTGGACTACTTCAAAGGGTTGACATGAAGATTAAATGAGATATAGAAAGATAGGCTCTTATAACAAGATTGCTTTATATTTCCATAACTCGCTACAATTTACAAAGTACTTTTTACAAATTCTGAAACCAAACCTGGGCACAGTTCAGGCGGGTTCCCTTCCTAGCACCCCATGCTGACTTATGCAGATCTCAGGGTGCCATTATCTGCCATGAACTTGTTCTTGAGCTAGGTTCTCATGTCCTAGAAACTGGCACCACAGAGGTTGTTAATGAGCTTCCCATGCACCTGCTGATCTACAACCCGTCTGGCTGACAACCAGGCTGCTCAGCAAGCCTTGTGCTTTAACTTTTAACCATTATTTTTTATTCTCCCTTTGGGAATATGGAGAGAGAAAACTGAATTCTTTCCAACCTATGCTATAAAGTGGAGGTACAGAATGAGGAGTCTGCAGAACAAGTCCATGCTAAGCCATAATGGCCCAGGATGTAATTTTATTAATTTGCAGACATCCCCAATATATGGAAACACAGAACAGAGCTCAAGAAGGCTGAGCTGCTCACCTTTTTAAAGTGAATTTCAGGGTCCAAAATAAGAATTTGTGAAGTGGAGAAAAGGTAAAAAAAATCAAATAGATCTTTTTAACATGCTTATGCAGGTTAGGTTTCTACACTCAGAGAACCATTTGGTAGGATGAAAAGGAATTGTTCAGAGTTGATGTTCTCCTATGGCCTTTTAGAATGGAGTGAAGTATTAAGTCTTCCTGTAGTCAGGAAGCCATGAACGGAGACACAGACAAGCAATACAACTCTAAGTAAACCACTTAATCTTTCTGGCTCTTACTTTCTACTTTCTACTATGGGGATAATAATATCTCTGGCACTGACCATAAAATGGTGTTGTGAAGCTTGAAAGAGATATGTACAAATTATAAGTCAATGTATAAATGTCAACTACTATTACAACTGAAAGCATGGTATAACAGAACCTTGCAGTCAGGAGGACCTGCATTAAAAGTCACCTATATTGGAAATGTACAGGCAAGATGTTCCACCTTCCTGTAATTGCTGGACTATATATTACAGGTAAGACACTGTATGTAATTACGTATGGTATTATATCTTACATTATACATAATTATTCATAAGAATATATTGTATAAAATATAAAAAACTACATATTATATATAATTACATAATAGTATATATAACATTATGCATAATTATATATATAAGGCTATTTTATATATGTTATATGGCATATAAGAGTATATATTATATATAACATACAAAAGTATATTGTATGTAATAATTACTTAATAGTATTATATGTAAAAATTTTTATAAATGAATATATAACATATAAATGAATATAATATATATACAAATAATATATAGTCATATACATGAATATATATATAATATATAACTATATAAATGAATATATATACAACTATATATTATAGGTAAATTATAGGTCTGCATATGTGATAAGCATTTTCACACTAGAAATTTCCCACAAAAATGAAACTAATCCAAAACACCCTCTTTAATATTTTTAACATTATTATTTTTGTTGTCGCTGCTATTTAAATGAAGAAATTGGCAGAACTTTGTCCTTTCTCTATGATTCCTTTTTTTCCTAAGTGCTCCTAAACTAGTTGTCATTCAGATATATTTTTAAGGATCATGTAAAATTCCTGTTTAATAAAATTCCTTATCATCTGAAAAATAGAGTTGTGTAAAAATTTGCTATTGGATGCAGTCTTACAATTCTGAAAATCAATTAATCTTGTAGTCTTCCCAATGATAAAAATATTAATAACTTTAACTGTAAATTTCTACAATTTAAGAACATATTTCCTAGGTATTTTACAAGCTGTGATACCCTCTATTATTAACATCTATGCACATAAATTTTGAAGTATTTAATTTTAGATACCTCAATAAAATCAATACCTGACAGTATTTTTTAAAAATGCAAATACAACTTGACTCAAGCATGAACAATAGTTCTGAGCATTTGGATTCAACAAAAAATCTACTTCCTCCCCTGTAGCTCCACAGGACTGCTTTTAAGTACAGGGCTTCTGTTTTTTAATGGTATTTTTCTCTCGGGGCAGTAACATGGGGCTGCAAATGAGCTCCGGAGAGAAAGATATGAATTTTTCTCCCTCTAGCTGATCTGCACAAAACTGTGAAAAATTAAAAACTATGGCTTGCTGTGGTAAATACACTGAACTTATGCTTTTGTCCTTATGTTTCTTTACAAACAAAAGGACATAGTCACAGTAATATATGATAATCAATATTCAGAAAGATTTGGTTTCTTGGATACCTTTTGTCTTGGCTTTTTGGGGAAAATGGATTTGAAGGTGATAATGTCAGATGCTTTAATACACAGATTTAATGAAAAAAATCTAGGCACTACTGCTTCTCTTTGTGCTTTTAAAAAACCTGTCATTCATTAAAGATATTTGGACAATTTTACATTATATTTTTTTCACTTTAAAATTTTTTTTACCTCCCTAGGATTTAGCAAAGTGCCAGATATACTGTAAGCACTTTGTAGATGCTTCTTATATTGAATTAACAAGGTAATTCTGGTAGTAAACATGTTGTGGATAGTAAATACGTCCTTTGGCTCATAATGGAGGCTACTAAAATGAAAGCTTTGATCACCTTCAATTCAGCAAATAGCACTCACTAAGTGCAAAGTACAGGGGATAGCAAAATTTTGATATGGCACAGATTCCACCCTGAACAAGTTCACAATAGAAGGATCTAATATACAATTTTATCAGGAAGGATAAGATAAATGCAAAAGAAAGGTCCACACTAAATGTTGGGAGAAATTTGAAGAGGGAAAGAGATCCTTTTCATCTGTGGACGGAGGAAGTTCAAGAGTTGGGGGTAGAGGAGTCCATTATGGGCAGGTGGATCACATGGCAAATTCAAAGGCAAGGAGACAAAAATGCCTTAGAAAAATGAATAAAAAAGAACCAGTACCACAACAACCATCATTCAGAGTGCTTATTACAGTGCTGAAGATAAAAATGCAAAAGCAACCCAATCCCTGACCCTCAAGGAATTTATATTCTAACAAGGGATGTCCAAGGGGACATGGTGGTCCACAAATGTATTCTGGTCTTCCAATTCACAAGGATAGTGAGAGGAAATCAATTGAAACAGCCTTTCCAAAAGAAATGGTAGTGTTTTTTAATTACAGTTTTTAGAACAAGAAGTAGAATTGTGGGGAGGGGGTAGCACAAGTGTTCCATGAGAACATGTGCATAATGGAAGACCAGGAGATGGCCAGAGTAAAGACCATGAGCTCTTAAAATTCAAAGTCGAGTGATTTAGCTCTTCCAGAATACTGAAGGATGGGGACAGGGAGAGGGAAGGCTGGTTGGAACTAGGGCCAGTTGAGGTCCAGGCTCAGAAATTTATGCTGAAGACACTGAAAGTTTTTTCCCCCTAAGAATAGGAAGGACATGATCAGAAAAGCACATTAGGAATACTACTTGAGTATGAGCATTAAAGATGAATTGTACAGGTGATATATACTGAAAGCAAGAAAACTATCAGAGAAGCTAATGTCTTAGTCCAGGCAAGCAGATCTTGGAAATTAAAAAGAAGGCAGAAAGGAACTGACAAGACTTGCAAACTAAAGAGTTATAGAGCAACAGAGAAGGAAAAATGTAAGAAAACTCTGATCTTGATGGCATTAATAGTAACTGGTATTGCCTTAAACTTTGAAGGAAGTTCATAAAAGACAACTTTGCCACTTATTATTATTAAAGGAGGACCTCTTTGATAACATCAACAGAAATTGTATATTTTGCAAGGACTTTAATACCCCTTAACTACATGGTAGAAAGAAGCTAACATTCTTAGACTTTGATTGCATCTATGTCACAGCGTATTTTAACCTTTCATATTTGTGTCAAGCACCCCTTTGACAGTTTTTCTATGAAACTCTTTTTGGAATAATACTTTTAAACACATAAAATAAAATACCTAGATACAAAGAAAATAAATTATGTTGAAATATATTATCAAACTATCTTCTTACACATACATTCACAAAGCCCAAGGTTAAGAACTACTACCATGACACTTCTATGATAATTATTAAAAATTTGACTTCATGTTATTCTGGTGCTGTCAGTGTGCCATATTTCAGCAATGAGCTTTATTGCATTGTATTAAAATTTTCTGGCTTCAGAGGATGGATATTGAAAGCAGGAAAAATTGGCAGTGGTAGCCTTGGCTGGCAGAGTATCTATTGTAGAGCACTGGAAGGGTCTTGTAATATTCCCAATCACGTGGCTATTTGGTATTATTAAGCATTTATGGTTTATATTTGGCCACTGCTCTTTGTACTTGATGAGTGATAGGTTTCTCTCATGGGATCTCTACTATGATGGTAGTGTTTGAAGGTTGCAGGGCTGTTATAATAGAAAATGTTTATTTATAAAGTTCTTTGGCCTAGGAAGCACAAATCAAAAAAAACCCCTTTTTTTTCTAGATGAGTGTGGGATGTAACTTATAGATGAAAAATAACCTTAAGAAAAGTTTAAGAGGAGGTGGTATTTGTTACTGATCTGTATGCAATCATCTTTATAAGGCACATATACTATAAGATATAAGCTATAACATCTATTGCCAAGAAATCTCTAACTGGAACTTCCTGTCACTATGGCGGTTGCTCATCATTCTGAAGAGGACTGGTTTAATCACATTGATAGGGTTCAAGGTAAAGTGTAATTAATGTTCATATAACGACACCGACATTCACACATTCCTGAGCCATGAAAGATTCAGTAATACTCAGAATTTAACATCAAGCCCACTTGAGTAATTCTTTGACCACCAGAATTGATCAAATAATTTTTTAATTCCTACTATGCAAAATGCATAGGAATTCATACTAAACAATTAAGATGATCTCACTTGATAGAAGTGAAAAGTAAATTAAGCTTCGATCTTCATTTAAGGCAAAAGAACCCATATACCGTTCTATTGTAAAACAAGAGGCAGCAGGTTATAGAAACAATTGTTTTCCCTCCAGCCTGTTCAGATTAAAAGAAATTAAAATCTAAGTTTTGCAAGCAGCCAGCTCCACTTTGCTCACACTAAAGGATTTTCTGTTTCAAGATCCAGTGAGTAAGTAGGCTAATGGATATAGAGAATTCTGTCATTGTTAGTTTGCTGGGAAAGCACAAGTCAACAAACTGGAAAATGTACAGCAATAGCATGAAATTGTGTTATGTAAATGTGAATTTGAATGCTACAAATCTCAAACTACAGCCAACACACACCAGCAGATATGGGGAAAGCCATCGAAGCTGAAGGGAATCTCATTAGAAAGTTTACCGCTTCCCACTGAAAGTTTGTTTTTCTGAACAAATTCATATTAGTATCATCATGCATTCCTGATACTTTAAAAGAAGCATTATGAATGTAATGAATTTGTAATTTAGAGATATTTATCAATAACTCATTTATTTCAATATCCTAGCTAATAAAAATTCAGGTTCTAAAGTACAGGGCACAGAAAATTAGCAAGAACAATACCCCATAAAGTGAAATATCTCAGTGTTATGATATACTGATAAAAGAAACAAAGGCATCAGTGATTTCGGTAATTTGCTTGATAATGCTAGCTTTCCTTTTGGAAAGAAACAATCCTTCTTCTAATTTTTTTTTTGTGGGCATTGCTTGTTTTTGCTACTGTGTCTATAATGGATAATGTAATTTTGGCATCATCAGCCTGCTAACAGAGAAATTAAACCAATCAAAAATATTTATTGACTATCTTGCTATGTCACAGGTATTATACTATTAACCTTATCTATACTTTTTGAACAAAATAAAAATCATCTATTTTAGTTTCCTCATCTGGGATTTCCCTATACCTATGAAGTCATAGGTCTAATTGCTATCCCATTGATGCAATCTATCCACCAACATATGTGTGTGTGTATATATATATATATATATACACACACACACACATATGTATATATATATACACATAGTACAATTATTTAATAACTATATGTACATTGCTACTATATATGTTTCTGTATGTATGTATATATAAGATGTCATTAAACACATGTATAATTCTTATACATCAATTCTTACACATGTGCATAATCTTGACAAAGTCATCTCTGCCCCAAAAGGCTCTTTAAAATCTCAAGCTTTCAATTTCTTCTTCACAGTTAACACTGGATAGACCTCTAGAGGGGAGATGGATTAGCCAGTCAGTCCCTTCATCACTCCCTTTTCTTACAGTAAATGCTGATCTAGTACAAGAGAGAGTCCACAATTTCAAATGTTTTTTACTTTTCCCTTTACACTCAATCAACCTAAATCCACAATCTAAGTAAAATAAAGGAAATTTTACTCCAAATTTACTTGTCCTTTTAGAGAACTGTTAGGTAGCTCAATGTAGGATCAGCTTGGGTTTGGTCCTGCATAAAGTAAATAATTTTTCATCTTGCTTTTTTTCCCCCATAAAACAGTGATAAACTTTTAATATTTATTTATCTTTCTGTGTTGAAGGAGAAGAGGAGAGAGACAGACCATGGAAAAAAATACTAATTCAGTATTTTTCAAATTGAATCCTGTGAGTTAATGTAGATAATTTACTCTTGTCAGCAATTCCACTTATTTATTTGTTTGTTTGTTTATTTTTGCTGAGGCAATTGGGATTAAGTGATTTTCCCAGGGTCACACAGCCGGGAAGTGTTAAGTGTCTATGGATACTTTTGAACTCAGGTCCTCCTGACTTCAGGGCTGGTGCTCTACCCACTGTGCCACGTAGCTGCCCCTTGTACCAATTTTAAAGAAAGAGATTTGTCCCTACACATGGAAGTTAAGGAATAGCAGAAATTTAGGCATGTCTTCAAAATGCCCTTTTCCTGAAACATGAATAAAAATATCCTTTACTTTATGACACAGAAACTGAATAATTTTTAGTCAAATATAATATGCTATAAGTATGACAACGCCTGTAGGTAAATAATATCTATACAAGTCAATTTTCACCACTGATTACCCTATGTGCATATATGTTGTTCTCCCTTAAGCTTAATTAAAGTATTATCTGGATAATGTCACATCTCAAATTAGACAAAGAAGCTATAATATAAAAGTATCTACATCAAGGATTTTCATTTGGGGAAGATAAATCTCTTAAAGTCCACTATTATTTATTTGCTACAGATGGAGAATATCCCTCTACTTTACCTCCCACTAGTTCTTAGATCCCTGGCTGGCAAATGATTTCCCAGGCTAATTCACATACTACGAATCTAGATTCTAGAGTCTTTGCTGTTAATTCTCTTCTATTTATCTGGTTTATGGCTTGCTTTGTATATAATTGTTTGCTTGAGGGCAAGCACTGCTTTTCCTTTCTTGTTGCATTCTCCTTGGTTAACACAATGCTTGACCCATAGTAGGCATTTAAGAACTGTTTATTAATCGACTGATGGACTGGTATCTATGCTTAATGCAAACCAAACACCCAGATTCCTACCAATTCCTCATCATTATTCTAACTGCCCTTCTAGGCCCATTCTAGCCCAATTTACCTATGTGATTGCCCATTCCATCATACCTTTGGAGTCTCCACTCTTCTCAGTGAATTTCCCAAAAGAATGAGACATTTTAGCCAACATTACTTCCACCTAATCAATTTACCTAAAGCCTAGCTCTGTCCTGGGGCTACCATATGCCTTATAACCCTCACCACTGGGGACCACTTTTTCTCACTTTCCAAGGATAGTCTTTTATGGGCCAAGAAGAGAGAATGGTGAATTCCCTCTCTCTCAATTGCCATTTCTAGACCATTTCCCTATCTTTATTCTTCATTAACCTTATCTAATTTGAAGTCCGTGCATTATAACGCTGTCATCTACTGATTGGCAGGTCACCATGGTAATTTCTTAAGGAATTTAGAAAGTATTCACAGTGAAGTTCATCCCCTGACATCATACCTTCATAAATGATACTTATGTTGATAATCTTAACCACACAGATTTCCAATCTCCCCAATTCTAATGGCCCTTTCTACCACAAACCAGCCACATGTTACATGATTATAATTCTTGGACTTCAAAATGTTAGAAGTATACTATTTCCAAAGAGAAGATTAAGACTGATGCTTTATCATTTTCTTTTTGATCCTATTTACTATTAAATGATTCTGTCCTCTAACTGCTTAAGTCATGGTTCTTTTGTCTTTGAACTGAATTCAGAGTTCAGCTGGTCTGAAATGGGTTAAGTTTTAAAAATCCAACTCTTTTGTTCAAAGAATTTAACTGATCTTGGAGAATGCTGGGAACAGAAAGGGAGATGAGTTTAATATCTTTATTCCACCAAGCTATTCTTTAACGATATCTGGAAAAAGTCTAGTCACTAATACACCAGCACTCAAATAAAAAGTGTTTTTTTAGGCTCATGAGAAAAGACTGGGGTCATTTGTTAGTCCCATTACCAAACTTCCACCTGAACCTCATCTCAATAATCAACCATGTTGCTCTTAATTCCTTGATGTTATCTATCCTGTTTGCTTCTTTACTGCCCAAAACCTATATAAGGGAACCTGTCCTTTTGTTTTGGAATTTGGAATTCATGGGGGCAAGCCATTGACAAGTTTATTTTTCTCAGAGTTCTGCCTCTGTTTACTATTTTAGTAAAATCTCAAACAACACCAATATACCAATGAAATTACATTTTGTAAAACTAACTTCCAAAGTTTCTACCTCTCTCATACTTTCACTTACAGTGAATCTAGTTTCCCTTTCCCTCTGTTTATAATAGGGAAAAATTTCTTTTCTTCACTAAAGCACATTCGGCTTACTGAGTCCCTGACTTCATTTCTCCCTGAGTCACCCAGAACCTTGTTCCAGCAATTTTTCTCTTGTTTTCATTCATTTTCAGTTTTTCCAACCTACTAGCTCCTTTCTATTTTTCTTAACAAGAAAATTCTTCCCTTAACCCTTCTACTCCACATATCCATGCTTTAGGTTTCCTGCCTTCCCATGCTAGTCAAACTCCATGGACAAATATGGATTGACCCAGATATCCTCTGTGCAACTTTCCCACTATAAGGTTCTAGGATATTTTCAATATTATATGACTCAGGTCCTTCAGTAAATTTTAATCTTACAGTAATTTTACTCAAATGGACTTTACTTTTCTCCTTAAATGGTTTTGACTATATGATCCAATACTTTAATATTTATCTAGCCACTACTCTAGAGTCCTGAGTTTCCTTGAGTTTAAGTTGTTCTCAATTCCATAATGCTCAATTCTTAAAGAACATCACAATTTAATTTCTTTGCATCCACTCTTATGCTGCTAAACATCACAGAGAAAATTACTCACTAAAGCTAATTTCACTGACTACATACTTATGGAACACAACCCTCAGCTGAGTCCCTGCGAATACTTAAATCTTTCTACTTAACACAATGATTCCTTGTAATATTCAGCATAGTACCAACTCAAACTTTCTCATTTCTTTTTAATTTCCCACTGTACCTCCTTCCCCCTGGATTTATAATAGATGACAGCCTATGAAATTACTTAGAAGACAGATCACTTGACATAATACCATGAGATGAGACAACAGTCCTAAATTTTTCTCAAAACTTTTTTCTCAAAAATATTTCTCAAAACTTTTAAAAAATGTTTAATCAATTTATCTTTCTTCCCTTATAGAAGGAAAGATATTCCTACTATATATTTTATTATTCCCCCTTGCTTGCTCTAGGACTCTATTTCATCAGAATCTCTACAATGTGGTACCAACCTTACTTTACCATTCTCTTCTGTGAGTGCTACACTCTATCCAAAATGTATTATTGAGGCAATTAGTGTCATGTTCAATTCTGGGAACCATAGTTAAAGGAAGTGTTTATCAATCCAGAACTTTCAGAAGTATTGAGTGAGATGGTAGAGAAAATGGAGAATATATCGGGTGATGATAAGTTGAAGGAATAGAGTAAAATTAGTCCTGGGAAAAACTTGGGAGAGGGGCATTATAGCCACACTGAAAGATTTGAAGTATTGCTAAAAAGCAGAGGGTAGACAAATTTGTTCTGGTTGGATCTGGAACTAGTCACAATGGGTAAAAGTTTCAGGGAGAAAAATTTAGGCTGAACTAAAAAGAAGCACTTACTGTTAAAAAAAAAGTCTAAAAATTGAATTATTTGCATTGAAAATAAAGGTTTTCAAGATGAATATGATCATCCACTTACTTGGTCAGGGATGTTGAAGGGGAGATGTCTGCTTAAACTTAGATGATCTCTCATGTCCTCAGAAGTTTTGAGATTATGTGATATTTTCTATTTGCCCATAGGAAGGGATAATTTCATTTTTGTCTTTGTATATGTATAGACATAGTATCTTGCACAATACTCTGTACATACTCGGACTCTATCTCATATTCTATCCATTGAGCATTGGGTAGTTCCCACTCAATATACAATTAAAGAGTTAATTACATTTAGAGCTAACTCTATGTATTTGTAAAACTCAATCCCATTAAAAAAACAAGCAAACAAACCCACAGCATGTATTCAATGGATGACAGGTTCACAGAATCATCTCTGAATATTTAGAACCCTACAGCTAAAATGGATTTTATAATTCAATTTCAGACTTCTCATCTTACATAAAAGGAATCTGAAACTCAGGAAAGATTTAGTGACTTAACAAAATTTATACTGCAAGTTATTAGCAGAGATGGAATTAGAACTCAATTTTATATACTCCTAATCAAGTGTTCTTCCTCCAACAGGATATCTTCACATTATGTTATAAACACACTTTAAAGCCAAGAACACCCTTTCAAGCAATTTCGTATTTTGCTCTAATGTATATTTAATATTGATGAGACTCTGAAAGAGTGGTCTTACCTTTACAATATATTTATTACATCAATCTATTAATTGCGCCCATACCGGAAGACCCATTGAACTGAGGTAAGTAGAAATGAGGGGATAAGAAACAAAGATCTTAGATATATTTTGAGTTCCATTTACAACACTTAAAGAAGTGCTATCCAACCACCACTTGAAGACCTCCACTTTACAGAATTTGTGTCTATTTAGGCAGCTCATTTTGGGACAACTCTAACAGGAATCTTTTTCCTTATATTGAGCTGGAATCACTCTTCCTATAATTTTTGCCTACTGGTAATAGGGGAATATTGCTGAGCCTATCAATTTCACACAAAGAAAATTTACTAAACCACATACAGTGCCTCAACTTAGAATTTGTGAGAAAACTGCTGATATCTCACTACAAAAAATTACCACCACTATTGGAGAAACAACTCAAATTGTCTAACTTATTTATAGTGATAATGTATTTCTGACCCCTTCTGCCAGAGGCAAAAGTAGGAGGCAGACAAACAGCTAGAAAGCATCCAGAGTTTACAATCCCCTGACACCAAAATAATTTTATCAACCATGTCTATTCAATTTATGTGTATTCAATGGTACCTGGAGTTGGGATTGGAGGATTAATAAAAGGCTCTAGGGACCCTCTATCTAGTACACAGACCCTAATACACTCAGGCCATTCTAAACCAGTCTAAAGTTCTTGAGAGATTGAATTTTCTGACTTGTGGTAATATGCAGTTTTATTTCCTAGAATCTGAACAACTGTGGAAATGAAAGGGTGGAGGTCAGAGCAGAAGCACATAATTTCTCGTATCCTTGTTTGTGAATGAATTTAGTCAGTGACTTGTGGCCATTAATCAGTCTTTAAGTTAGCTTAGGCTGAATTGTGTTCCTAGAGATATATAGAAATTCAATTAAACAAGGCTTTATCAAATGCTAAATGCTACAGAGACAAAACAAAACAAAAAAGATACTTTGCCTTAAGGAATACCCTTTCTATTACCAACTTTCAACATGTTTGAAAAGAATTAAATATATAAAAAGGAAACTCAAAGAAATTTGGGGGCAGGGGATGTATAAACAGAACCTGTGAATGGGAGTAGGAGTTCCAAAAAGCATAAGTGAGAAGGAAGGATGTTCTAAGAGAAGAAATTGGAGGGGAAGGTGTGGGAGGAGGGTAACCTGTGAAAAATCCGGGAGGTGGAAGAAGGAATACTATGTATGGGGAAACATCAAAGAAGCCAGTTTGGATAGAACCCAGAGGTATCAGAGGGAGAAATGTTCAAATCAACCTGGAAAAACCAGAGCCAAATTGTGGCTCTAACTCTAGAGCAATATTTTATCCCACAGGCAATAGGGAGGCAGCAAAGTTTCTTTTAATAAGGGAGTAGCAAGTTCAGACCTAAGCTTTAGGAATATTAATATGGCAGCTGTGTGAAGGATGGACTGAAGAGGGGAGAGAATAGATGTTGGGAAATTCCTTCAAAAGTAAGAAGTAATAAAAATCTAACCTGGGACAGCTGTGAGGTGAGCACAGAGAAGGAGGCATATATAAAAAACAGTACAGGATTAGAATCAATAAGACATGGCAACTAATTGGACATAGGTGATAGAGAGTAAAAGTAAAAAGGTTCTAGAGAACAATTTAGAACTATACTGAAAGAACTATCGAACTGGGCATATTGTTTGACCCAAAAATACCACTGCAAGGTCTTTATCCTAAAGAGATTTTTTAAAAAGGAAAAAAGGACCTATTTGTAAAAATATATTCATAGCAACTCTTTTCATGATACCAAAGAATTGGAAATTGGAAGGATGCTCACCAATTGGGCAATGGTTGAACAAGTTATGTATGGTATATGACTGTGATAGGATACTATTGATCTATAAGAATTGATAAGTAGCGTGTTTCAGAAAATATTTACTTCAATTGATACAGAGTGAAATGAGCAGAATCAAGAACAGTAAACATGCATTACTATAAATGATACGGCTATTTTCAGCAATACAATAATCTAAGACAATTCTGAAAGATATGATGAAAGAAAAAGAAAAAATTGATAGAATCTGAATGTAGATTAAAGAATGTTACTTTTTATTTCCTTTATTTGGGGGATGTTTTGTTTTTTGGAATACTATGTATGGGGAAACATCAAAGAAGCCAGTTTGGATAGAACCCAGAGGTATCAGAGGTTTTGTTTTTTGGTCTGTTTTCTTTTGCAACATGACTAATATAGAAATGTTTTACAACACTGCACCATCATAAAGGGAATGGGGAAGAGGAGGGAGGGAAGGAGAGAATTTGGTACTTTAAAGAATGAATGTCAAAAATTGTTTTTATAATTTTTTTTTAAATGAGTAAAGAGGAGAGGATGATTCTTGAGTTGCGAACCTAACTGCCAGAATGGTAGGGAGTTGGTAGTACAATGGATAGAATGCTGGGCCTACAGTTAGTAAATCCTAAATTCAAATGAAGCTTCAGATACTAGTGCTATTTTGTTTATCCTATTTTCCCGAATTGTAAATTTGGACAACAGCAGCACTTACCTTGCAGGACACTTTTGATGACAAAATGAAATACCCAATGGGGATATAAGTTGAAAAATTATATTGCCTCTTGTATCAAAAAGTTATCGTTATACTGAGGAAGACACTAGTTAGGTGAACACAAAGAAAGTAGCTACATGGAGAGGGAATGAAAAGTATTCATAGGCAAGAGTTGATCAATGATGTCAAATGCCACAGGGGCTAAGTGGATTACTCAGATTATCTTTATATCTGAAGGACAGACAACACAATTAATCCAATCCAAATTCTTTGCAGTTTTCTGGTCATTTTTAAAAAACAAGGTAATGACATTTTTAATGCATTCATAGATTCTAATCTTTGACAACATAAAGACACCAAGATAAAGACTCAAATTATTTCTACCAGTCTTCCCCAAAGAGTAAGACTTTGCTATTTGATTTTACTTGAGAAATTATGTATTCATTTCAAGATAAATTCATTTTGTTTGCTGAACCCGAGGTATTGTCATATGCTCACCTTTAATCTGCAGTTATCCCTTAAATCAGCACTTTAAGGGTTGCTAAGCATCAGAGGGAAAGAGAAGAGCGCTAGCATCTCAATCCAGCCTTTCCCTTAGTAGAGTGAGAAACTGACTTAAAACTGCAAAAGAAATGGATTGGAAAACAAGGCAGATTCAATTTTTATTAGCTACTGTCTTTGGCAACCTTAATTGTAAGGCTGAATAAAAACAAAGTGGAAGACAGAATAATTTCATTAATTATTATTTCATCACGTGTCCATTACAGCTTCATAACCATGAGTTCTGTGAAACCCATATTCTAGTAGGTCTTAATAAGGTGTAAAAAGCTTTGAATATGATCCCAGAAAAGCACCCTCTATGTTTTTTCAGAGCATCATCTGACCTAAGGTCAGAGTCTCATCTTCAAAAGGCTGACCATTAATGATGATTTTTTTTTAAGTCACAGTAACTTCAGATTCTCTCCTGAGACCCAAGGGGACTGTGATCATCATTGGTGATGGAGCATCTATACTGATGAAATCACAAGTCCTTCAAATAGGTTTATGTTTACTTGATGTATGAAGGGGATCTTACTCTAAGCCTTTCCAAATCCTCCCTTTCTCCTACCAGTCAGTATTATATGTATACCTTATTCAGAAATGGCTCAAAGTCCATTATTTGAAGGCTTTCTTGCCAACAGAGCTGAAACACAGTAGTCCTTTAAATTTCTTTCCTTTTCTTCTTTAAAGTATTGATTTTGTGTAGATATGTCTGAATTCCTTTAAAATGAAAAGGACCAGAGTTACAAAATTCATTAGCAAAAAGACAACACTAACGTCACTCACAGGATGAATTTCAGGTCAAGCAGAAAGGGATTCAACTTAAGAAAAGAAAGACCATCATCAAATGAAATAAGAACATCAGAAATGCTGAAATGGTTTTTGATTGAAAGCTTTATTGCCAGTATGACCAACACAAAGCAAAATTTCTCTAGTTACTATAGCTTTTTTTTGTAGTAGACAGTGAGGAGATAAAAAGTCAAGCCTTTGGATATATTTTCCATTCAATCTAAAGGATTTATGGTTTTCTGTTAACTCAGGTCTTTGATAGAAGAGAGCTTCAATTCTAAATGTCTAGTTAAAGAAGTTAGGAATGGCAACTACAAATGAAAGAAATGAAATACAGGCAGCTTGATATAATGCATACAACACTGAATTTGGAAGTCAGAAAAATGTGAGTTGAAATCTTGCCTCAAATACGATCTGTGTGACCCTACTCAAGTCATATAATTGCTTTCAATCTTTTTTTTTCTCTTTTATATCAGAGCTTTTTAAACTGAGGGTCACACACTCTCATATAAGGTCAATGTAACTGAATATGAAATGATGATTTATTATCAGCAAATATTTGATTTGTATACCTATTTTATATACCTGGAGTTTCATAAAAATTTTTCAGGTGAAAAGGGGTCGCAAGTGGAAAAAGTTTAAGAAGTCGTGTTCTATATGATAGCAATAATAGCACCTATCTTATAGAGTTATTGTTAGGATCAATGAAAGAATACATTAAAGTGGTTTGCAAACCTTAATGATAGCAACTATTATTATAATACAAAAGATGAACAATGAAACATCAATCATAGAAGATCTCAAAATAATTGGCAAGAAAAGTAGGCTTTTAGTCTGACATCACTAAATTTTCTGTTAAAAAGCTAAATATCATCAAACTGATCCTCATACAATGAATATGACATTAAGGTCCTTCATCATTTTCATTGCCCTCTGAACCCTCTCGTGAACTTGTGTGAATTTCCTCACAGGTTAAAACCCAAATAGAAGAGAATATTTCAGATGCCATAGGGCTAGGATGGCCAACAGTTGCACTTTAGGACTCGTATTCTTCAGCTCTTAATGATATATTTCTCTTGATGAAGGCTGATTTCTAGATGAAGGCTTTTTTGTTGTTGTCATATCACATTATTGGCTCTGAGTTGGCACTTTAAAAATACCACCACTCCAAAAATACCACCACCTTTAAATTTTACTCAAAAGAACTATTATCAAACCACAGTTTCCCTATCTTGTATTTTGTGTAGGTGATTCTTTGAATTGAAATGCAAAATTTTATATTTCCTCAATTAAATTTCATTTTATTAGACTCAATTCCATTTTTAATTTGAATCATTTTTCATTCTTATTTGGTCATCTATATTGGATATCACTCTTTTGTATCACCTACAAATCTATGCCCTCATCCAAGCTGTAAGTAAAAATGTTAAAAAGGCCAAAGTAAAGAATGAGTCCCTTTAAATACTCACTAGGGACTTTTTCCATTGTCCTAGACTGCTCTGAGACAGTTTTGGGAGTTTAGCTCAACTGATATCCAATTTCAGATACTTTAAAGTGTGGATACCTATAAGATAATGTGTTCAACTATAAAGTTACTGAGATTTTCATCCATCAAATTCTGTGATTCTATAATCATGGAATAATAAGCATACACTTAATGAGACCAAGACTGTCATGTGCCATTCCAGTTGACAATTTCACATGGGAAAAATTCTCTTTGAAGGTTAGCATCTAAAGGAGATTCTTGGTACCACTCAACACTACTGGAAAAATTCCAAATGTGATGATGAAAGGCTGGCATTTGATAGACACCTCCTTCCTCTAAATATGAAATAAATGCTATCCTGTTGTTCATATTTATCTAGAATAGTGACACCATCCCCTCTTTCTCAACTCTGCTGTCCTGACTTCTTTATGAGTTTTTAAAAAAAAATCTTTTGCTTAGTATTATTTATATTTAGGTGCTGATTTTCTAAGAATCGAAAAAAGCTTCTACTACTGTGAATGAATCTTATTTGAGATGGGTAGCTAGTGTAGATGCTGTAATATGATTTTCCTTTGTACAATGTAGCCAGCAAAGCTTTATCAACCAATTTTGAAGGAGAAATAATGTGGGATCTTTATGCTGCAAGCGCCTTCTGAAATTATACAAAACTGTTCCTCAAAGGGGAAAAAAAAAACAAGGCAGAGGAGCAAAGTAAAATAGTGAATGAGAAAGAACAATGTAAATAATAGATGAAACTGCAGTCTTTCCTAGTAAATAAAGTACAAAACATAAGTGATACACAATGTAGCCCACAAGGCAACGGTAACTATAGCAACAACAAGAGGTGCAACGAATTCACTGTGACTCAACAGAATCTCTGACTGATGTGTGGTCTGTAAAGTCCAAGCGATGTTAGGACACATTTATTTCCACATTGTACAGAAATATTTTATGTTCCATATTTATGAAAAATTAATTATCTGTAAAGCTATGGTCTTTTTATTTTTAAAGTGCTTTAGCTCTGTCAACTTACCTAATAGAACAGGCTGAATGCTAACAAAGATCCATGACTGTTGGGAATGGTTATTCTCAACCTCCTCTTCTCAGGAATATGATTTTTAAGTCTGACATTTCCGTTCAGAAATCTGACCTGCTGACTGACTGTCCAGGAATCTGAATAATGCACTTCTAGGCATCATTAATATAGTTTCAGGACATTACACTAGATTGACTTTTCTGTACACGTGTAAGACCTAAAACGGGAATTTTAGAGTTTGTCCCCCTCTAAATTGTTTCATGTCAGCATGAGGTAATATGGGTCTAAGAAGGCTCAGTGGGAATCTATGTGGTGCTGAATGGCCTTTGGGGATGCTACAATTTGTCTCACTTATGCTTTAAGTCCTTCCATTAAGGAGTCATCTTCTTTTTAACCCAATGCCTTTTTGCAGCAGGCTCAGTGCAGCTCCTAAGGCTAATTTCACCAAATATATTTTTGAATGCTTCTTATAAATCTCAAGGCTAAGAGAAGCATTTCTTAAAATAAGAGCCTTTTGATAAGTAAGCAATTCTCATTCAGTTATTTTTAATCATGTTTGGCTCTTTATGATCCCATTTGTGATTTTCCTGGCAAAGTACTGAAATAGCTTGCTATTTCTTTTTTTTAGCTTATTTTACAGATGAGGAAACCGAGGCAGAGTTAAGTGCCTTGTCAGCTATAAAATATCTGATTTATCTTCTTAATTCTAGACCTAGCACTCTAACCATTCTGCCATCTAGTTGATCTTCCTAAGCTTCTACACTAAGCCAAAGGGGATTTTTTTCTTCTAGGTGACTAACATTTGTTCTATAAGTAGCATTAGTCTTTTTTTTTCTAGCATAAAAACTAGTGACAAAATAGAAAGGAAATTTATTTTTAATAATACCAGGTAGAATAATGAATAAGGGATAAGCTATCTTTGCTATGTAGCCTCCTATAGCATTCTTAAAGAGTTTTTAAAAACCTAAGGAAATACATGTTCCCTCCCTTCAAATCTGCACATATCAGAGGAGAACAGAATGAGAAAGGAGACAATTATGATGGCTTTAGATCATTCTATCTGACATAACAGAGTGGACATTTAGTTCAGCATCACACATCAGCTTTGAAGAGGGAGGGAATTAGAGCTAATATTCCATTGGGAAGTTGGAGGGCAATTCTAATCACAAATTAAAACACCTTTCCATGGTCACTCAACACAAGAATTTAATATCTGATTACAATTAAATTAAGTCTAGGGGGAACAAGTATCTGACAATTGGTGACAATAAAGGACTGTGTCTCAAGGTATCAATTAAATAGTCATTTAGGATAATTAGGAAAGGTGAAGATTGCTCTACAAGGTAACTAAGTAGTTGTGTTGGTTTGGAGAAGAGGATGTAGTGAGACAGGGAGTTAAGAATATTTTTAGAACACTATGAGAAAGCTTGTGGTGTTGACTGCCCACATCACACCAGACACAGCAATGCAGAATTTAGTTTCCAGAGTTGACAGTCCCTCAAACCTCATAACCCAAAAATATGTTATCTACTTATTAAGTAAGTTTATTTTTAGCCAGATATTCTTCATTTTTCCACCAAGCGTCTTTCCATATTTGAGTTTCAATAATATTGTTCATATTTTTAAAAATCCATAACTCAAGGATGGAGTTCAGTAGGAGAAACCAACTCCCTTTTTTCCCCTTCCCTCTTGAAATTCTACACAATTATAATTTTTCATTTAGGAAAACAATGTATAAATATAGCTGGGAAGTATCCTCTGAAAAGTAATTTAAGGTCTAATAGCTTAAGGGAAAGCTAGATGACACAATGGGTAGAGCTCTTGGGCCTGCAATCAGGAAGATCTGAGTTCAGATGGGCCACAAGACACTTACTAGAAGCATAACTCTGGACAAGTCACTAATCCCTGCTTGCATAAAACTGGAAAAGGAAATGGCAAATCACTCTTTTTGAAAACAAAACCAAAAACAAATAAATCCCCCAAACCCACAGACAACTGGTCCAGGTGATATAAGAGTCAGACATAATGGAAGGACTGAACAAAAATGGCTAAAAAAAATGACCCTACTTGCTTTTATATTTAAGGCTGAAAACCAAGACATTACATTTACTTTTATTATTACTGTTATACTGAGGAAAGGCAAACTTTATTTTCCAGGCTACCACCCTTTATAAAGTTCAATATGTAATGATATTTCCAAGAGCAATAACAATTTATCATTAAACAAGAATATAGGCAAAAAATGGAACTATATATTGAGTTATATTTAAATACTATGAAATGTAGCAAATGTTTCAAATAAAACTATGATTTTACTAACAAGGATAATAATTAATATCTATACATTTAAAAACATGTACTCTTATATAATAATAATATAATACAAACTACATGATAATAACAATATAATACCTTGTTTATTGCTTGGTTTGAAGTTTTCTTAGTTCTATTAGACCCATTCTTGTTTATTGTTTGTCTTGAAGTTTTAAAAATTCTATTATATCAATTGTTTGCCTTAGCCCAACAACAGCATGGCCTGAAAATAGGCTAATGCTAGCATTTACTATAGTAAGGAAATGAATGTCTTACCATTATTGCCTTTATCTACCAAGCAACATCTCAAAGGACCAAAATGAATTTACCTTGGAAGACCTTTCCCCATCCCCAATTTATTATCAAATATCCATTTCTTAGACTCCCACCAGGAAATAAACATCCATTTTTAGCCAGATGCTCACCTACCCTTATTTTTACTCATTTCTCAGCATGGCTGGAAGGAACCCAGACATTCCACTTGAACCCTTGGGTCACCCAACTATCCCTTTCTCAACAGTCATTGGTTGAAGCCTGTCTGCACAGACATAATTATTACTAGTGATTTAGAACAGGTAAAGGAGGCACAAATCTCTTATAAAAATGAACTATCACTCAACTCATTCTGAATATTTAAAAACCTATTATGTGTAAGTCACCAGAGATGAAAAGAAGAAAAGTTACTCATTCCTTGTATTCTAGGAACTCACCAATTATTATAATTAGATGGTGATGGTGGGGAATGTATTTACTTGTGATTTCACTAAAATTCCTCTTTCCAACAGTTAAGAGCCCTCCTGGTTCATGTTGCACATCTGCTGTCTAGTTCCAGGAATGATTCTCCTAGAGGCCAATTGGATGACTGCCCAAAAGGCTATGTTATCAAAAGTCTTGAACACACTTTTCATTTCTCTCCCAGCTGATTACTCCCTTCAGTAGAACCCCTCCACTTTCCACTTTCTTCTTTCCATTCATTCATTCATCATTTATTTTATTGCTGTTATAATAATATATTTATTTTATTATTGTTATAACATAACATGTATTACATAATAATATATATTTATTTTATTATTGTTATAATAATATTGTATATTAAAGTAGAGACCATCCATCTTGATTTCTTGGGTTTTATATTCCCAATGCTTAGCACAAAGCTCAGTACATTGTATGTCTTTTTAAAAAATGCTTTATCCATTTGTCAACAACTTTCTATAATTTAAAATAATAGAGAACTGCTTGGGGCAATAGCAGCTTAAATATCTTGCCCAAGAATATACAACCATTATATATTTGAAATAAGGCTTGATCCCACATCGTCTTGACTCTAAGACTGGTTCTTTCTCTTTACTATACCAGAAATGTCACATACATAGTCCACAGGTTGCATGCAGCCCATCCTGCATCTTGACTGCAATCTGAACCAAGTTAAAATGTAACTGGGGAATATTTAACAAAATAAATAAAAATATAATAAAACACTTAATGTTAATATGTGGCTCTGCTTACAAAGGGATCCTTTTGTACAATTTAGTAGTCTCCATTTCTATTGGTGTTTCACAATGTATACATATCACCACGTCTCTATTAACTACAAAACAAAGAGAGCTTTGAGAATAGTAGATACACTTGAGCTTTTAGCAAGGACTGAGGCCAAGGAAAGATTTTGGTATCTAAGCTGGTTCTTGAAGGAAGATTCAGTGAGCCTACACCTGAAGGGTGTCTGTCCCAAACACTGCTATTTAAAGGTAGTTTGAGGTGCAGCAGGAAATATAGGGAAACAGAAGAAAGATATGATTAGGAAACTGATGCTAATAATAATGTTAAAGAGAGTACTTTGAAATAAGCTTGGAAGGATACATGGAAACAGAATGAAGGCTTTAAGAGGTGGACTAAAAAGTGTGTATTTTATTCACTGGACCATAGGAAGCATTTGAAGATTTGGGGAAAAGAAAGTGATGTGTAAAGATCTCACTGGATATCTAATTTAGGATATCATTTTATACATTTTTTAAACAAGTATCTTTTGACTTTTTTTTTGAAAGTTCTTAAAATGGGGAAAAGGGGAGGAGAATTCTGGAAAGATATCAGAGTAGGTCAGTAAATTTAAAACACTCCTGTTTTCCCCCACAAATAGAATACATTTGCGTATTAGGACAAACACAGACTGGTAAAAAAAATCAAGAAGACTTGGGGACAGAACAAGAGTTCTTCTGAAACAACCCAAGAATATCCAAAGAAAGACCCCAGGCTGGGGATTAATCCATTTGAAGTGTATACATCTCCATGCTGGCTCTGCAGAAACACCAAGTGGGGACTCCTGGGGCTTGCTGGGTGTGGCTGGACCCATAGCAACTTTGCTCTTCCAGACTGTATGTGGAATTGGGTCTGAGTCCAGGAAGACCCTCCCCTGATTAGAAATGATAGGCCCAGCTTTATTGCAGAGACATGATGAGAAGAAACCAGCACCTAAGAGTGTAGAAGCAGTGGGGCAGGGATGCTTCTGGCTGTGGGCACTTGCAAGAGGCGGGGGGAGTTTTTGGTTTGGGGTTCCAGGTCAGAGGGAAGAGCTCAAGTCACCATCCCCTCTTCCCATGATTAGAGGTGCTTACCCTAATAGTTCTTATTAAAAAAAAAATAAATCAGCAAAGAAGAATCCAACCATAGAAACATATGGAAACAGGGAAGACCAGGGTTCATCTTCAGAAGAGGACATGAAAATAACAAGAAAGCTTCTTCTTCCTCAAAGAGCAATATTAAATGGTTCCCTGTCGAGAGAGAATCTATAAAAGAACTCAAAAAAGAATTTTAAAATCACATAAGAGTCATTGAGGAAAAACAAAAAAAAATCCAAGAAAGACAAGATTATGAAAAAAAAATAACCAAATAAAAAAGGAGACAGAATCTTAAAGAAGAAAATAACTCTTTGAAAATGAGAACTGAGCAAGGGGAAGCCAATGAAGGTATAAGAAACCAAGAAATAACTAAATAGAATATAAAAATGAAAAAAATAGAACAGAATGGAAACATAAGAAAAACAACAGATCTATAGAACAGATCAAGAAGAGAAAATAGAAGAATAATTGAACTACCTGAAAGCTATGATCAAAAAAGGAATCTTGACACTATGATGCAAGAAATAATCCAAGAAAATGGCCCTGTAGTGATAGAACATGAGGGGAAAGTAGAAATAAAAAAAATTATCAATCACCATCTTAATGAGATCCTTTGTGGAAAACACATAGGAACGTTATTGCCAAATTCAAAATTCCCAGATCAAAGAAAAACAATAAAAAATAATTTAAATATGCAGGAATGAAAATTAGAATTGCACAAGACATATCAGTAGCCATAATAAAAGACTACAGGTCCTGGAATCATATATAATGGCAATCAAGAGAAAAAGATTTGAAGCCAAAAATATCATATTCAGCAAAATTATCCATAACATCAAATGAGAAAAAAAAATGAATATTCAATGAACTTGCAGATTTTTAGGACTTCCTCTCAACCAAACTTGAACTCAATAGAAAATTTAACATATGAGAACCAATATCAAAAATCAATTTGAAGAAACTTAATATGGACAAATTGTTTATGTTTTTACAATGAAATGTATACCATATGTTTAAGACTGACCTCAGCAATTGGGTAGCTCAAAAGAAAGACTGGGAAAAAACTGAGTATGATCTGACTCTAAAAAGCAAAACCACTTAGGAAAAAGTAGAAATAGTAATGATGCTATACAAATGAAGTTCAGAGACAAAATAGACACAGAGGCATTAGAGAGAGGAAAGGGGCTTGTAGTTATGAAAACCTGCCTACATTGGGAATGGGTTAAAATAGGCAACACTACATATATACCATGAAAGGTATAGCATCTTTCAAAATCTATAAAGAAATAAGGGGAATGGATAAATGGAGGGGGAAGCAAAGAGAGAGGGAAGAAGACAAGGGAAGGATCCATGCATGGAAGGAGGTTAAGTAATAACTAGGCACATCAAAGAGCAGGATTAAAGCAGAAGAGTTAGCAGGAATAGGAAAGAAGAGAAATACAGGAATACCACAACAAAGATCAGGACTAGAATTTACTATGAAAAAAAATACAGCTAGTAATCACTGACCTTAGATAAAGCAAAGCTAAAAGATTTAATCAATAAAGAAATCTATATTATATATCAGCCACACTAATATTGTGTTAGATGCATGTTTACATATGTATACATTTGCTTGAGTATATGTGTATGTGTGTGTGTGTGTGTATATATATATATATATATATATATATGCATGCTGTTTTATATACACATATATAGATATATGTATACGTGTATGGGTCTGTGAGTGGGTATAAATGTATATGTTTGTGTGTGTGTATGTGTATGTGTGTTTATCTGTGCTTAACTACAACAGTCTGCTTGGGGAAGTGAGGAGGGGAAAGGGGGAAAAGAATAAAGTAAAAAAGATACCCAGCAGAAAACAAAAGAACAATCTACAAAGAAAACAAAGATGGATACTTATGAATATAATTTCTTCTCCTATTATATATCCTTTCATGATCCAGTAATTTATTGTTAGATATATTTTGAATCCTCCTTGATGTTTTGCTGGGCATATGATGATGTTCTGCTTTGTTTTATTTTCCTTTTCTGTCTTTCTTTTTTCTATTTTTTAAAAACAGAAAAGAAGAAAGTTCTTAATATCTGGATTAATCTCTGAAGAAGATAAAAGGCTTTCTTCATGAGGGTAGTATTAGGAATAGATTAAATTTGTATTTACCATATAAATTACAATGCCATACTTATCACTGTACATCAATTATGTGCTTTTAAAGTACTTCATTATTTTATAATAACCACTGAAATTTTTCTGTTAACATTCAGATTAAGCATTATATATTGCTAGACTAGTTTTTTTAATTTTCTTTCCTTAATGTTAGAGAAAATTTAATTGCAGATGTCATCAAAGTACTTCTATGGCCTTCCATTTTGCTTTTTAATTCTATCTATCCCAATATTTGAGGAGCTACCTTCTAAATTACATTTTTAGGTGTAACAATCAATCCAAATCTTTACATGACAAAGACTTCCAAGACCTGAAAAGTTGCTTTTTCATTCATGGGTAATTAATTTGAAAACCTCTCCAAATGTCTTGTCCCTCACTTCCCATTAAAAAGTAAATTCCTTGACAAGAGAAGTTTTAATTCACTGTCTTTATATCTCTACTTCATTACAAAGTACCCAGTCCATTGTAGGTACTTAAGAAAAACTGGTTTATTGACTGACTAAATCAAGAATAGTATTCTGTAGAGAATACATCTCTGCAGATACTTAGGCCCTTGGAAAATACAACCTTTTAAGTTTGTAACCCTGGCTACCTCTGAAAATTCTTCAAGATACCTTATAACATAAGCCAATCATTTTGCTAAGTGATATCATCCTAAGTATTGTGACAAAATGGCAGTAAAGCATGGAATATCATAATCTCAGAAGAAGTGGAATTATAATAAATAAAAGGGACAAAGGAAAACCTTATGGTTGGTATTGGTACATTTATGGCATTTTACTAATGTCTTATGAGTTAGAAGTGGTATAAATTCAATCCCCTCATTCTTTAAATTACCTCATGCTGCCCATGTATTGTAATACTTAGATATTGAATGTAACCCATCCAATTCCAATCACTTTGTGGAGAAAGAAAACTCTTCAAATGCTGGGATTCTTTTATTTTTCTATTTGTATCCCATGTGACTTGCACATAGAGGGCATGTATTAAATCTGGGATGAACTGAATTATATGGCTAGAAAAGGAAGTGAGACAGTAATAGAGAGAGAATGGAGTATTTTCCAAAAGGAGGGCGTGCAGCACTTTAGGTATCTTTGATGTAGAATTTGAAGAAAAACACAATGTTCAGTATTTGTATTCAGTAATTTATTGATTTATTTTGCTTGATTATACATAAAAATACTTTTTAAAAAAAACCTGAATCTATTTTACCCAGGCTGGAAGTACAAGTAGCCACTCAAAGGTTTGATCCCATTCCTGATTGAGTCAGAAGCTTTGACAAATTCCATGCCAAGATGGTTTGTTTTGCCTCTCAGGCATCTTGTTGGCTCTTTTTTTTTTAGGGAGCCTCCCTACGGGTGCCAGAATTAGGATGGGATTAATCACCTTATCCATCCCACAGCTCAAAACTTCTGAGCTCATGAGATGCAACTCCACCAGCCTTCTGAGTAGCAGAGATTGAAGGTATAGGTGACCAGACTGATTATCCATATTTGTTACAAGGAATGGTTACCATTGAGTGTGTGTGTGCGTGTGTGGGGGTAATGATTGTTAATGGAAGGAAAGAAAGAATAGAGAAAGAAGGGAGGAAGGAAGAAAAGAAAAGGTTAAAGGAGTTTAAAAGTTTCATTATATCATTTTATGTTCAAAAGATCATGATTTTACATAAAACTTTTTTTGCTGATTTTGCTGTTCTTTTGGTACTGGAATGTTTATGTTGGTTGATGATTGTTCACTTCATATTTCCTTAATGAAAAACTCCAATATTCCACTGACTATAATCTTTTATCATTCCATCTCTCTGTGTACTTCAAATCTCCTAAATCTATTCTTTGCTCTCACGAGTCTTCCAATTCCTCAATATTTTCTCCTGGAATTACTTTACTTATTTCACTTTCCTCCCTTTCCAATCTCAATACTATAGTTAGCCAATTCCTTATCCTCTTATCCTATCATTCCCTGCCAAATCCAGCTCTAGATTATTCCCACCTCTATGTTAATCCCTACCCATGTGCTGCTGAATGGAGCTGGAATGCTGAATAGGTATATTATAAATCCATGTGATACAACTTCAAGTGGGACCTCACTGCAGCAATCCTCTTCTCAATGGATTCTTTATTTTTCTTCCTCAGAAACTGTTCCAAACCTTCACTTCCCAAGTCTATCATTCCCTTTCTCCATCTCTTCTTTCTATTTCTCTTCTGATGACTCACAAATCTACAGATATTTCCATAATTATGTATCTGGCCCTGTTCTTTGTCCTGAGCTTTTGTGCTATACCACTCGCCTCACCCTCAATGCTTCAACCTAAAACTAAACTGGTTCCCATCTCCCTGACACTATTAAGGTCTTCCAGGACAGACCATCTCTCTCTATTGGCTTCTGTCCCTCCCACAAGTGATATTTTCCCTCCACTCCCCACCTTTTTCTCCTGGATCATGCTATACTCCTAATGTGTAAATGTCATGAACTAATAAAGGAAAAAATAGATTTTAAAAATTGCCTATTGGATATTAAAAACTTCAGGGTACAGAGATGTCTCAAACATATATCCAATACATAGCTTACCATTGCCCCCACCAATCCAGCTGTCCTCTTTATATTCTCTTTTTATATAGTTTCTGGACAAAGAAAGATAAATATGCACATGTATGGATATGTATACATATATATATATACATATATACACACACAAAAATATGCACAAATATATTTCTATATCTGTGTGTATATATCTATATATATACAAATATATATATATATACATTTCTGTATACACACGCATATATTCATAATCACCTCCATTAGACCTAAGTTCCTTCAGAGTACAGATTCTTTCACATAATTTTTTGTCCCTAGTATTTAGCACATTGTGCACAATGTCAAATTAAAAAGAGAAATGACAACAATAATAAAATATAATATAGTAAATAATAAAAAGACAATGATGATAATTCATACTTATAAAATTAGACATATACTCATAAAATTAGAACCCTTATAGAAGGGTTTTTTGTTTCAGGGAGGAGAGTCTTCAATATAAATTAATCAAAACCATTCATGACAAAACATTTAATTAATAGCAAGAAATAAAATTTTTGATATTTCTTTTTATAGTCACCTCCAATATTCTTCAAATGTAAATTTGAATATTATTCCACCAGAATCCCATATTCTTAAAATAACAGAAGCTCCAAAATTATAGACATTATTTTCTTTCTCCTAAACCCCATCTTCTGTGCTTTTTTGAAAGTTAGTTTTCATGACTGTTTGATGGTATACTTAAGAAGCTATGGCAGTAAATTAACAATCAAATGACTCAGTGATAATTAGTTTGGCAGTTCATATGATATATAATCTATATTTTAACACCACTATCCCTAGACACTCATACACACAAATACAAATCATCTCCAGACTATATTCTCAAATAAATTACCTTATTTGTACGTTATTCATATAAAGAGAGATGAACTTATTAAAATACATTTATGAAGTAGCTAGAACTGAAAAGCTAACTATTATATGGTTAACATATATTATATATATTAAATTATATATTATATAAATAACTAACAATGGAAAGAGTGATAAAACCTGTTTCCTGTTACTGGTACTAAGGAGCTAAGTAACCTGTACTATCAATGTTGCCATTACTGAAAGAGTGGGAGAGGATTTCTAGTTGAGCAGAACCTCAAAGATTCATGAATATACCTGGACTTTTTTTTTTTTTTTACCCATAGTCAATTTGTGTTCTAAGTATTATATATCAATTCATTTTAAAGCAGTTTTTGGACAAATCTAGGAAACTGAATGGAGAATATAATAAAATTTCAACAATATCCTAAATAATTTTTTATGTGGTGATTTCCTCCAATGTAACTAGTATATGAATGATATAATGCGATCCCTAAATAAGATACTGAAATCCTTCCATTTCTTTTTTTTTTTTCAATTGATTGTTTATGGACTGTGATGTGTTATTTATCTTTTGCATTTCTTTTTTTTATTTAATACTTTTATTTTTTCCCAGTTACAGGTAAAGCAATGTTTTTTACAACAGTTTGAAACTTTTAAATTCCAGTTTTTTTTTTCTTTCTTCCCCATTCTAGACCCATTGGGAAGCCACAAGTGTAGCTATGTAAAACATTTCCATAAAAGTCACATTACAAAAGAAAACATAGATCTCTCCTCACTTCCAAAAAAGCCTTCAAGAAAAAAAAAATGATGAGGGAATGGGAGTGTGGTTCAATCTCCATTTATTAACAATCAATTCTTTCTCTGGGTATAGACAGCATTTTTCATCAAAATTCCCTAAGAGTAGGCTTAGATCAATGTATTATTGATAATAGTAAAATCATCCACAGCTGACCATCCCACAACATTGCTATTACTTTGTATACAGTACATTTCACTTTGCTTGAGTTTATCCTTCCCATTCTTTTGGCAAAGAAAATAATAAACAACTGTCATGAGCATCCTTTCAGTTGATGTGTGGCTATCAGGTCTTGCCTATATGTTTACCTTAGATAAACCTCTCAATTACTTTAGATATTACCTTCTGGCAGGGGGAATAGGTAGCACTTCTTTATTTTTTAATTTCAAATTACTTCCATCCATTTTGCTATCAAAACTCCCTTCTGAAAACCTGGCTTTGTTAATTAATTCCTTACAATCCTGAACTTAATTAAAATTTTCGTGCATCCAAAGCTATTTATATACATTACTGTGAGAAAAGAAAGAGCACTGATTCTGATTTTCTTAGAACCCATACTTGGCTGAAAACCTGGTGGCATTTCAGCAATTTTTTTATAATACCTGTCAAGTCCAGTTACTATAGTGAATAAATTGCTTTTGGAATAAAAAACTTGTAATTCAAAATTTTTTAAATGCCTAAGATGAAAAAAGGTGAAAAGTATTTCCAAGAAAAAGAATAAACAGACATTAAATTTTCTACCCACTTTGAGAGAAAATAATTAAAAAAAATTTTTTTTTACAGCAAAGATCTTGGTTTTTAACACATGACTGTGACCTTAAGCAAGTTTTTTTTTTTTTAAATCTCTCAGGCTTCTAGGTAATTTCTTGAATTATAAAGTGCAAAAAAGATACTGACTGTTCATTCAGGAATTTGCTAATTCAAGAAAAATAAGACTTCCTTTTTTTAAAAATCCAACTCCCCCAAAATAAAAGCAAAACAAAATAAACAAAAACTCCACCTCATTATAAAAACTTATATTCAGAAAAAAGAGACATAAATCATGTCCTTCTTCACAAATGAATACAAGGGAGGAGTAGTATTCTAAGAATTAAGGAAGGAATATTATAGGATGTCATCTGTGAGGGGAAAGGGAAAAGTTGTAAAAAATGAAATTAAGTTGAACAAAAAGGCATTTTAGACAGACAAAAGAAAGGCTGGCTAGCATGATATATACTAGGAATACAATGCTAAATTACTTCCATTCCTGGATTCCATTAGCCTCTACTTTATGTAGATCTGAGCCAGGAGAATAATACATTTAATGCTGGAAGAAACCTTAGACACCATTAAGTCCAATCCTTTTATTTGAAAAGATGAGGAACCCAAAGAGGTAATGAGACCTGCCCAAGCTCACATAAGTATTAGAAAGCAAAACCATGATGTGAACCCAAGGTCCCCTGATATCAAACCCAATGTTCTCATGAACCCATCAAAGGAACCCATAAAATCACTTATAATTTTTAGCAGAGAGCTATGAAGCCAGGATCTTAAAATATTCAAACTAAAGAAAATAGTAAATGCCTGGAGAAAAGGAAAAAAAAAAAAAAACATATGGCCAAGAATTTTTTTAAGGGATGAAGAGAACAAGTATGTACTGAATAATTAAAATAGATTTCATTTTTCACATTATGCAAATATATTTTTCTATTTATACGGATTATCCTCATTACTACATTTACTATGTGAATTGTAAAAAAGAGCTGGGCATTTGTGCGCATGTGGCCACGTGTTTGCGTGTTTTAACAAAAACATGTAATTACTCTGTTGAGATGTTCCAAACCTTGTGGAAAACTGATTTGGAACATTTTTTTAAAATTCCCTTATATTGTTTTCAGAAATGGTACTTTTTAAAAATAAGGGCTCTAAGGTTTTAGTAAGAGATCTTGCTCCTTTTTTTTAAAAATAGTTCCTTTTAAAAATAAGGTTTCACTCTCCACTCAGCTATCTATACAAGTTATTGTGTTTTAGAGAGAGAAGTATGTGTGTGTGTGTAACAGAGCCACAGCATTTATTTCATCAGCCCTCCATTTTTTTCTTTGTGGCTGGGATGCAATCAAGAGTTGTTCCCTAAACCACAAGCTGTGCTTCTCTTCCTACTGTGATGAGCAGAAATAGGCTAGCAGGCTTGCAGGAATCCCAGCCCTCTTGTTCAATGTCCGCCAAATACTCTTTTCTTTTTCTCCTCCAAAAGGTCTAATGGGTATTGCCTTCCTGAAAGGGAAATGCTGAACCACACAGCTGTGTTAATTTCAATGCACTCTGGGCTAAGCCAGCAGAAAACTTTGCATCTCATTTTCATCTACAGTAGCAAAGAAAGGTGTCCTGGGGAGCTCCAGGAGATACAAATGGGGGAGAAATCCACTTCAGCCAGAGGGACAAAAGTCCTGATTAATTAACGATGCTACAGAAATGGCTTTAAGTGACCAGCATGGTGGAGTGATCTGAGTGCTAGATGTGGAATGGGAAAAAGCCTCGCTAGGATTCCCTTGACTAAAGCTTCTTTACTTTAAAAGTTGGACAAATAATTGAGTCTCTGTAAATATCAATTTCTTCTCTAAAATGAAGATAACAATGCTTATTGTACTTACTTCACAGTGTTGTTGTGAGGCTCAGTTGAGTAACACACAAGTGCTTTGCAGTCCCTACTATTGAAATATTGACTATATTTTTCCATCATTTTTAAAAATTAAAACTATGAGATGTTAAGCTGATATAAAGAATGATACACAAAAATAGATCTTTATTGAGCCCTGATTGGAAAGAGAATTCAACAAAAATTTTCTTCTGAATATGCCCATAAATACATCCTCCACCACTTAAGAATTTTTTAAGGCAAGTATATTCTTATCTTTCTTATTTAGCAAAATAGTATCTTTAGCACAGTTAAGGTGCCTCAGAAATCACCTTATAGGTGAGCCTATAATGTACCTATGCTTTAGTCCTAATCTATTCTAATAATATCAGAGATATTTTGGTTATAATGGCCTACGTGTAGAAGGCAAAGGTAGATCTCATCATGGTTCTGTTCATAATAAAGTATATGGTTTGAAAATCTTATTTATGTGAACAACTATAAAACAATAGCAGAATTATGGTTGAAAGGGGCCTTAGAGCTCATCTAAAAACTAAAAACCAATACCCTTATTTTATTGATGATGAAACTAAAACTCTAACAGGGCTTGCTTACTAAGAAAATGAAATGGAACTCAAAGCTACTTCTTATTCCCAGTCTAATGGCTCTTTCCACCACAGAGCTCAGTAAGACAATTGAACAAAACAAAACAAACAAAAACTCCAAGAAATTCCCCACAAAAAAGCACTTTTTTTGTTTTTACCTCTGAACAAATTATCCAAGTCAATATCTTCTTTTCCTTTGATTTTCAGACACTTTGCCTGCTGTACAAGTCTGGGCAAAGAACAGAAATAAAATCTAGGTTCATTATCCTGTGAGGTGGGAATAAATCATGGTAGCAGCATGAATCTAAATAAACACCACAGGGTAAACAGTAGTGAATTAGAAGATCATTTGCCGCATTAATTTTTTTGTTGTTGTTGAATTTTTTTTCCAGGCCAAATAAAAACATATTATTCAGGGACTAGGCTGAAATGTAAAATGTAAATGTAAAAGGTAAAAGTCACTTAAAATTTGGGAACTCTTTAGAACCTAAAAGAGATGTGTGGGTAAGAACCAATTGCTACTTATGATTTTAGAATCAGTTGCTAAAACGATGATTATAAATATAACTTTAGAACAACTAGAAAATGGGGGCTTTAGTTAAGTTCCTGAATTATAGGGAATCCATGACTTTTGTGCTTTGCAGAATCTTGTAGAGTCTAATTTTGCAACTCTTTGATCATGGGATATTATTACACTTGACTTAGAATACTTTACAAGATGTAAAGTATAAGGAAAAATATACAAGACAGTTAAATGTGCAGCATTGTTTCTATATAGGCAGGAAGCTGACCCATTTTAATTGATTTGCATAATTCATTTATTTAACAAAATCATAAATTTATTTTCCTTATGTTATAACACTTGGAAACTATTTACTTAATACCCCTCCCCACTACTGTCTCATTTTTATTCTCAGAAAATCATAGAATCTTGAAGATGGGTCCTTAGAGGCTACCTAGTCTAACTCAAACCTTACCAAATTTCCAACAAATGGTCATCTAGCCACTGCTTCAACTTACCACCTCCAGAAGCAGTAGATAATATTTCTGGAAAGCTCTTACTAATTAGGAAGATTTTTTTTTCTAAAATAACTCTCTTTTGTATCTTCCACCCAATGTTCCTGGCTTATTCTATAGAGTTCTTTTTTTTCCATATGATAGCCCTCCAAGTATTTGAACATAGATACCATGATTCCCTTCACATTTTTTCCCCAGGCTAAGCACCTCCATTTCCTTCACCATTCCTCATATAATCTCAAATCACCATCCTTTTGGAGACTTCAGTATATATATAAATATATATATATATATATATATATATATATATATATATATATATATATATATATATATATATATATATATATATATATATATATATATATACACATACATACACACACATACACTTATATATACATATATACACACACACACACATATATATATATGTATATATATATATATATATCCTTCCTAAAATGAGGCAGACATAATTATAACTTATTTATTATTGCAACCAAATAATGATAAATACGGTGTTAGAACAACTATGAATTTGGAACTGGAGTTAAGTTGCTGAATGTGAGGGAATTCATTAACTTTCATTAATGTGTTCCAAATAAAATCTGACCAGGGCAAAGTACAGGGGACACATCACCTCCCAAGCCCTCAAGACAACATTTTGTGGTTATATAATTAAGGTTATTTAAGTTTTATAAAGGAGAAAAACTGAGGAATAGGTGAGATTAAAACACTCACTGTAAGGTGATGACATGAACAATTAAGGCATTACACATAACTATGGATAAGTTCTATATGCACATGTAATGTATTTAAAAACATTAAAAAGCCTGTATGCTAGAGAATAAAATCTATGGGTTTAGTATCTATTATAAACATTTTTCTTTGAACATAAGATATTGAAAATATAATTTTGGCACCCTCACAATTGGGCAGCCTGTGTACTTATTACAAATTGAATATAATCCTAAAACATCAAGCATATTATATGTATTTACTGTAATGCAGGATAAAAACATAAGAATGCTAAAACTGAAAGGCAGTTATAATTAGTATTTTATAAGAAAAAGGACAGCGTAGCATATTTTAAAAGATCTGAAATCAGTAGAGACCTGCATATGGAATCCACCTCTGACACTTGATAGCAAGATGACAATGAGCAAATCACTTAACTTTTCTGATCTGTAGTTTCCTCATCCATAAAAATGGAGATGGTAATAACTACCCATGCCTCCTATCTCAAAGAGTTGTAATGAGGATCAAGAAAGAAGCTGATATGATAGCCCTCATGGTCCTATAATTTACTATCTCTGTGACCTCACATAAATCACTTAACCTTCCTGAACCCCACGTTCCCGAGCTATAAAATGAAGGGTTTATATTAAATGGTCTCTAAAGTTCCTTACAGCCCTTAATCTATTTTAAGTGATCTCTGCCCATGTGTCTGTTTGTCCATCTATCATATATAAGCTATCATATTTTAGAAATAAATTTTCAATATTAAGAAATGAAAATGTAATTTTTTGTTACAAGGAACAGTTCTCTAGAAGGAAGGAAGGAAAGGAAGGAAAGGAAGGAAAGGAAGGAAAGGAAGGAAAGGAAGGAAAGGAAGGAAGGAAGGAAGGAAGGAAGGAAGGAAGGAAGGAAGGAAGGAAGGAAGGAAGGAAGGAAGGAAGGAAGGAAGGAAGGAAGGAAGGAAGGAAGGAAGGAAGGAAGGAAGGAAGGAAGGAAGGAAGGAAGGAAGGAAGGAAGGAAGGAAAGGAAGGGAGGAAGGGAGGAAGAGAGGAAGGAAAGAAGGAAAGGAAGGAAGGAAAGGGATACAGAAAGAAATCTCAGTGATGTAAAACTAAAAGATAGAAATAAAAATCTATTAAAATAAGTGAAGACTAAACTCTTCATACCTGTAAACTATGAATAAGAGCCAAGTTCCTCAATTTACTCTATATGAATAAAAAGACTCCTGAATAAAATAAATGAGAGAGGAAGAAGAAAAAAGAGAGCATTCAAAGAGCCTCAAAAGAAAATAGTTTCTTAGATAAGGAAAAAGAAATAAGTCAATAAACAGCAGGGGTGAGGGAGGGAGAGTGAAATAACTGCCTCCAACATGATGAACATATACTATGGATTTAAAAAAAAAAATTTACAAGCAAAGACAGCATAAGGGGGGGCAGGGCATAACAGATTAACTCCACAATGGCCCAAGAAATGGTAACTTTGAATAATAGATGGAATCAATGAGAAATCAGTTTCTCAGGCTGGGAAGGATGATTTCCAACAGAAGCAAAAAATGCAGCAAAGCAAGAACACAGGATGATAGGAGGAAGGGAGGCATCTTAAAAGTAAAAATGTCAGAGTAGAAGACAGGCTGGAGAATTTATCTAAAAAAAAATCAGAAGATTACTTGGAAAAATATGATGAAAAATAATTTAACTATGACATTTTCAAGAAACTGCTCAAAAAAGTCTTAATGAGATTAGGAGACATGGTGAAAATCTATTGGATTCACGAGGTATCCTTGAAGACAAACATTAAATGCAACTTATTTGGGTAAAGTGTTATTGAATTCTAAAGCTACATAGGCAAAAAGAAGCACTCTAACCAGTGGCTAAGGAGAAACCCTCACCTATTTAGATATTCAAATTCAAATTTCACTGGATTGTTATCTATTGTGATGAGAGAGAAAAAGACTATTATGTGATAATAAAATGAGTTGGAGACGTTATGACTTGGAGTTATTTCAAAGAAAGAACAGAGTAGGGAAAATATCATGAATATCTTTCAGAGTAAACAAAAATTCAATGGAATTTATAATTTTCTGTAATATCAAGTAATGAGGGAGGAGGGAAATTGGTGTATGCATCATTGAAATTCATTACATATACTTCTATAGACTGTAGCATTTGTAATTAATTTAACTAGATAATGTTTAATATATGTAATAAGTGAGATGTAGAATGTGCTGTGTACTAAAAGGATCAGAAACATACTTAGTACTTCTCACATATATTTAACCATATTTACCATATTCAAAAATTTAACATGGGAAATAAGAAATGAGTAATCTTAAAAAAGGAACACTCCTGTCTAGAGCTGGTGAGAAGAAAGTGATACTTTTAAACCAAAAAAAAAACCAAACTATAGAATTAATGAAGACAATCAAGTCATTGGGATTAGAACCATATTTCATGGAATTATACTCACTTGCAATAAAAAGTAGGAATTTAAGGAAAGTGTTTTTGTTCTTTGTTTTTTTTTTTGTTTTGTTTTGTTTTTTGTTTGCTTGTTTTGTTTTGTTGAGGCAATTGGGGTTAAGTGATTTGACCAGGGTCCCAAAGCTGGGAAGTGCTAAGTGAGACCAAATTTGAACTCAGGTCCTCCTGCCTTCAGGGCTAGTGCTCCACCTAGCTGCCCCTAAGGAAAGTGTTAAATGCTTAAAGAAAAATTTAGTGATAACTGAATTGATCTAGAAAATTGGATTGGAGTTTTAAAAGTATGTTAGGGATGAATGCCTGGTTATTTCTGTAAAAAGAAAAAAAAAATTAGAATGATGCTGAAGACTAGGTCTGGCATCTCACATCTATAATCCCTAATCCAGGAAGGCAAAGCTGGCTGAGGGCCGAACTGAGATGTTCTAAGATAAGGAGGGCCAAATTGACCTCACTAAGTATGGCCCCAATATAGGAAACCTCAAAAGAAGGTGCTGTTAGATTGCCTAAGAAAGGACATTTTGGTTCATCTTAAAAAAGACAGGTCAAATCTTCTCAACTGATCAGCAGTGGGGCTGGCCTGTGACTTTCACCCTGAGAAACCAAGTCTTTAAAAAAAAAAATTCAACTAACAAAAATTTGAGTTGATGGCTGTAGGTGGGTTCTATCCTCTGCAAGAAGCTGAGTTGACACAAAATTGAGAGGCAATTATTCTAGAATTTAGAAAATCTAAGTTCAAATTTGGCTTCAGACTCTTTCCTAGGTAGGGTAACTTTGGCCAAGTCCCTTAGGTTGTCTGCCTCAGTTTCTAATTGATAAAGTGAGAATAATGTTAGAGCCTATCTCCCACAGCTGGCACAAGGATCAAATAAGATATTTGTAAAGCATTTTTCATAGTTCCTGGTATTAT